>NC_088870.1:8507275-8632275 GCF_032884065.1 Artemia franciscana | reverse complement strand
TGTGTGTGGTGTGTGTGTGTGTGTGTGTGTGTGTGTGTGTGTGTGTGTGGTGTGTGTGTGTGTGTGTGTGTGTGTGTGGTGTGTGTGTGTGTGTGTGTGTGTGTGTGTGTGTGTGTGTGTGTGTGTGTGTGTGTGTGTGTGTGGTGTGTGTGTGTGTGTGTGTGTGTGTGTGTGTGTGTGTGTGTGTGTGTGTGTGTGTGTGTGTGTGTGTGTGTGTGTGTGTGTGTGTGTGTGTGTGTGTGTGTGTGTGTGTGTGTGTGTGTGTGTGTGTGTGTGTGTGTGTGTGTGTGTGTGTGTGTGTGTGTGTGTGTGTGTGTGTGTGTGAATTTGACTAGGACCATAGGGAGACGAGCTTGAAATACTATGCATAGATACAGAAAAAATAACAAATAACACTAAAGTACAAAGACACAGCAACACTATAGTAACATGAAAGCAGCAGCTATAACAGATATAAAACGTATATTAAAAGCATTAAAAAAAATACTGACTTTTTTGGTTTCGTCTCCCAAGCTAAACAAAAATCGTTTTGTAAAGTTAATTGTAAGTATTTAAAAAAAAAACTGTGTTTTTTCCACCAAAAGAAGCTCATTCGATTGGATATTGAAAGTTCTGGCACCCGTTTTAAAAGTCAAAAGTGATTGGAGGGCAACTAGCCCCCACCCCCTACCATACCCAACAATTCCCCAAACACATCCAATCGAAATTTCAAGATAACTATATTTATTAGCATAGTTGAAAGGTTCAGTTACTATTTCTCTTGGATTTCCCCTCCCTCTCCCTGTAATTTATGCAAAAATTACTATAAATAGCCAAGTCAAATTCAAAACAAGCAGAAACTAAGATGAGTGGGGCTGATGCCCCCCCCCCCCTATGTCATAAGAAGCCAGAGAATAATTTGCAATTTACTGAAAATAAAGTACAATTTAAATTTTTTCATTTTTTCAACTTTAATAAATATATGTTTCAGTATATCAAACATATACTGATAAAACATATCAGTATATGTTTGTTGAAATCTAAATACACATTCATTTCTTGCTTAAATTAAATAAAAAAAAACATTTTTTTAAAACTATAATTAAGGACATTAAAACTTAAAAAGAACAGATGTTATTTCGTATATGAAAGAGACTGTCTCTCAGCGCCTCGCTCTTTGCGTAAAGTTTCTATCAAACAGTTCGTGGTAACGAACTGTAGTAAGGAGCGACCCGGCTCAATAGTAAACGAAACTCTAAAAAACCGAATTTTGATGCTAAAAGATACATCAAAAGAATCAAATTTTTACGCTGATTCTAAATATATAAGTTTCAATTAATTTAATCTTTGTCATGAAAAGTTACGAGCCTGAGAAAATTTGCCTTATTTTGGAAAATAGGGGGAAACATCCCCTAAAAGTCATAGAATCTTAACGAAAATCACACCATCGCATTCGGCGTATCAGAGAACCCTATAGCAAAAATTTCAAGCTCCTATCTAAAAAAATGTGGAATTTCGTATTTTTTGCCAGAAGACAAATCACGGGTGCGTGTTTATTTGTTTGTTTTTTCTTTTTCTTTTCCCCAGGGGTCATCGTATCGACCAATTGGCCCTAGAGTGTCGCAAGAGGGCTCATTCTTACGGAAATGAAAAGTTCTAGTGCCCTTTTTAAGTGATCAAAAAATTGGAGGGCACCTAGGCCCCCTCCCACGCTCATGTTTTTCCAAAAGTCAAAACGGATTAAAATTTTGAGATAGCCATTTTGTTCCGCATAGTCGAAAACCATAATAACTATGTCTTTGGGAATGACTTACTCCCCCACAATCCCTGGGGGAGGGGCTGCAAGTTACAAACTTTGACCAGTGTTTACATATAGTAATGGTTATTGGGAAGTGTACAGACGTTTTAAGGGGGATTTTTTTTGGTTTGGGGGGGTGCGGTTGATGGGAGGGGGATATGTGGGAGGATCTTTCCTTGGAGGAATATTTCATGGGGGAAGAAAAATTCAATGAAAAGGGCGCAGGATTTTCTAGCATTACTATAAAAAAACTATGAAAAAATAAACATGAAAACGTTTTTTCAATTAAAAGTAAGGAATAGCATTGAAATTTAAAACGAACAGAGATTATTACGCATATGAGGGGTTCTAAAAATACTTTAGCATAAAGAGCGAGGTATATAGGAGGAGATAAATACCTCGCTCTTTATGCTAAAGTATCTTTAGTAATTTCAACTATTTATTCTATGGCCTATTTGATTCAGGGGTCATTCTTAAAGAATTGGGACAAAAATCAGCGAGGTATTAACGAGGGTACAAACCCCCTCGTACACATAATAAAAATATAAGAATATAAAAGTTTTAATTTTTTTTCGTAAAAATTTATTACGTATACAGATTTATTCCGTGCAGAGGGCTAACCACTCTTCAATACCTTGCACTTTACGCTAAAGTTGTTAGCACTCTTAAAAAACCTTCTTATTCTAATTAAATGGTCCCCGTGTTTCAGTAGGCGCTCTTAAAAAATTGGAACAAACAGTTAAATTTTAGCGTAAAGAGCAAGGTATTGAGGGCAAGGGCCTTCATATATGAAATAATTTTTGTTTGTAATGAGTTTTAATGTTGCTTATTAGTTTTAGTTTAAAAAAGTTGGGCTTTTAATTTAATTTCTGAGTATTTTTCAAATAATGCCGGTAAATCTGGCTCACCCTTTATGAAGTATACTTTTGCGCCTCGTGGAAAACTCCTTCCTGGAAATTTCATCCAACGTAAATTGCATCTTCTCACATCAAATTCTTTCCAGACAGTTCCATCCTCGCTGAGATTCCCCCTCCCCTTAAAATTACTTGCGGACAATTCAGCCTGAACAATATTCCTAAGCATTCTTTCATTTGAATAAGACTTTAATTTTTAATCGATTTCTCTATCACTCTAGAAATACCCCCTTCCATGCAAATTATTTCACGGAAATCAAACACGCGGAAAATAGCCCCCGGATAATTCCCCCGGAACATCGCCACATGAAAAATTTGGCAAAGAGAATGTAAGACAATTAAAAATAATTTCCTATAGTAAATCTGTCAAATTCCCCCACTGTAACATTCCCCCTGGAAATTTACCCCCTCCTTTTGAAATTTCCCTCTCCAGAGATGATCTTCCCTAAAAAATCAGCCCAAGTCGTGCCCTTAACCCCCCAAAAAATGTCTGCATACTTCCCAGTAGTAAATACTACACGTAAACATTGTTTTAAATTTCATAACTTGAAGAAGTTATGAAACTTCTCGTGGAAAGAAGACCTCTCCCCACGGACTTTGGGGGGGGGGGTCATTTCACACCTAAAAACATTATTATTAGATCTTTCAAATATAGTGAACAAAATGGCTATCTCAAAATTTGCATAAGATAACTCTGGGAAAAAATAGGCGTGGCAGGGGGCCCAGTTGCCCTTGTAAAAATTCTCCCCAGTTGCCACTTAAAAAGGGTAGTAAAACTTTAAATTTCTATTTGAATGTGCCCTCTTCCAATCTTCTAGGACCATAATTTCAATACGATCATACCTGAGATAAAAGAAAATAATAAAAAAACACCCATCTGTAATCTGTCTTCTGGCAAAAATGGCAAAACTCCACATTTTCAAACAGTTCGTGGTAACGAACTGTAGTAAGGAGCCACACGGCTCAATAGTAACCGAAACTCTAAAAACGGAATGATACGAATAGTTACATCTAAAGAATCGCATTTTAATGCTGATTTTATATATAAAAGTTTCATCAAGTTTAGTCTTACTCATCAAAAGTTACGAGCCTGAGAAAATTTGCCTTATTTTAGAAAATAGGGGGAAACACCCTTTAAAAGTCATAGAATCACACCATCAGATTCAGTGTAACAGAGAACCCCACTGTAAAAGTTTCAAGCTCTTATCTACAAAAATGTGGAATTTGTATTTTTTGCCAGAAGACAGATCACGGATGCGTATTTATTTGTTTTTTGTGTGTTTTTCCCCAAAGATGACTATTTCGACCAAGTGGTCCTAAAATGTTGCAATAGGACTCATTCTAACGAAAATTAAAGTTCTAGTGCCCTTTTTAAGTGACCAAAAAATTGGAGGGCACCTAGTCTCCCTCCCACGCACATTTTCCCCCCAAAATAACCGGATCAGAATTTTGAGATAGCCATTCTGTTCAAATTAGTCGAAACCCTAATAACTATGTCTTTGGGACGACTTAATCCTCCACAGTCCCCGGGGGAGGGGCTGCAAGCTTTGAACTTTGACCATTGTTTACATATAGTAATGGTTATTATGAAGTGTACAGACGTTTTCAGTGGACTTTTTCGCGTTAGGGTGGGAGTGGGTCGGGGGAGGGGGCTACGTGGGAGGATCTTTCCATGGAGAAATTTATCTAGCATTACTAAAAAAAAAAACAATGAAAAAATAAATGAAAAAAAATTTCGCCTGGAAGTAATGAGTAGCATTGAACCTTAAAACGCACATAAAATATTACGTGTATAAGGGGGTGCGTCTCCTCCATAATACCTTGCTCTTTACGCTAAAGTATTTCTAGTAATTTCAACAATTTATTCTACGGCCTTTGTGATTCAGGGGTCATTCTTAAAGATTTGGGATAAAATTCAAGCTTTAGTGTAAAGAGCGAGGTATTGATAAGGGGACAAACTATCTCATATACGTAATAAAAATACACAAATATAGAAGTTCGTTATGTAAGTTAATTCGTAAGGTTCGTATGCTTATTACTAACAAAAACGTTCGTATTTCTATCGTATTTTATCTAGTTGCATTTTTAAGTAACCACAAATCGGAGGGCAGCTAGGCCTTCTCCCCCACTCCTTTTTTTATCAAAATCATCCGATCAAAACTATGAGAAAGCCATTTTGCAAAAAAAAATTAATGTACAAACTTCGGTTTAATTATTCATGTGCGGTGAGCCAACTCAAAACATGCATTAATTCAAAAACGTTCAGAAATTAAATAAAAAAAAAACAAGTTTGTTTAACTGCAAGTATGGAGTGACATTAAAACTTAAAACAAACAGAAACGACTGCGTATATGAAATAGGTTGTCCCCTCCGCAACGCCTCGGTCTTTACGCTAAAGTTTTTTTTTATTGTTTTAAAAAGCAGAGTTGTGACAGAGTCTAACTTTAGCGTAAAGAGCGAGGCGTTGCAGAGGGGACAACCTCTTTCATATACAGAGTAATTTCTGTTCGTCTTAAGTTTTAATGTCGCTCTCTACTTGCAGTTAAAAAAAAACTTGTTTTTTTATTCAATTGTATACAGGAGCTTGAAACTTCTACAGTAGTTTTCTCTGGTACGCTGAATATGATGGCGTGATTTTCATTAAGATTCCTTTAATTTTAGTGGGTTTTCCCCCAAATTTCAAAAAGCAGGCAAATATTCTCAGGCTCCCAACTTTTGATGGGTAACACTAAACTTGATGAATCATATATATTTGGAGCCGGCATAATAAGCTAATTCTTTTGATGTATCTACTGACATTAAAATTTTGAATTTTAAGTTTTGGTTGCTATTGAGATGAGTCGCTACTTACTTACAAATTTTTACCACGAATCGTTTGATCAATAGTCATGGTTCATGATGTTTTTGTCGATATTATGAGAAATAGGAACATTTAGCTCAAAATAAGGATTTTTTCAGTAAAGTGCAAATTATGTTTTGGTCTTCAGAAGGCCAGTAGTAGTAGCAGTAGTAGTAGCAGTAGTAGTAGTAGTAGTAGTAGTAGTAGTAGTAGTAGTAGTAGTAGTAGTAGTAGTAGTAGTAGTAGTAGCAGTAGTAGTAGTAGTAGCAGTAGTAGTAGTCCCACGCACATTTTTCCCCAAAATAACCGGATCAGAATTTTGAGATAGCCGTTCTGTTCAAATTAGTCGAACCCTAATAACTATGTCTTTGGGACGACTTAATCCCCCACAGTCCCCGGGGGAGGTGCAGCAAGTTACGAACTTTGACCATTGTTTACATATAGTAATGGTTATTATGAAGTGTACAGCTGTTTTCAGGGGGATTTTTTGGTCAGGAGACTTTTTCGCGTTAGGGTGGGAGTGGGTTGAGGAGGATCTTTCCATGGAGAAATTTATCATGAGGGAAGAGAATTTCCATGAAGGGGGCGCAAGATTTTCTAGCATTACTTAAAAAAAACAATAAGAAAATAAATAAAAAAAAATTTCGCCTGGAAGTAATGAGTAGCATTAAACCTTAGTAGCAGCAGTAGTAGTGATAGTAGTAGTAGTAGTAGTAGTAGTAGTAGTAGTAGTAGTAGTAGTAGTAGTAGTAGTAGTAGTAGTAGTAGTAGTAGTAGTAGTAGTGGTAGTAGTAGTGGTATTAGTAGTAGTAGTAGCAGTAGTAGTAGTAGTAGTAATAGCAGTAGTAGTAGTAGGAATAGTAGTAGTGGTGGTAATAGTAGTAGCATTCGTTCGACTCGTTTTGAATTTGCCTCGGTTACTTATTGTGATTCCTGTACATTTTGAGTTTGAATTACTTATCAAACAGTTCGTGGTAACGAACTGTAGTAAGGAGCGACCCGGCTCAATAGTAACCAAAACTCTAAAAAATGGAATTTTGATACCAATAGCTACATCAAAAGAATCGCATTTTAATGCTGGTTTCAAATATATAAGTTTCATCAAGTTTAGTCTTACCCATCAAAAGTTACGAGCCTGAGAAAATTTGTGTCATTTTAGAAAATAGGGGGAAACACCCCCTAAAAGTCATGAAATCACACCAATCAAACTAAACGAAAATCACACCATCAGATTCAGCGTATCAGAGAACCCTACTGTAGAAGTTTCGAGCTCCTATCTACAAAAATGTGGAATTTTGCATTTTTTTTGCCACAAGGCAGATCACGGATGGGTGTTTATTTGTTTTTTTTGTTTTTTTTTTCCAGGGGTGATCGTATCGACCCAGTTGTCCTAGAGTGTTGCAAGAGGGCTCATTCTAACGGAAATGAAAAGTTCTAGTGCCCTTTGTAAGTGACCAAAAAAATTGGAGGGCACCTAGGCCCCCTCCCACGCTAATTATTTTTCCAAAGTAAACGGATCAAAATTCTGAGATAGCCATTTTATTCAGTGTAGTCGAAAAACCTTATAACTATGTCTTTGGGGACGAATTACTCCCCCACAGTCCCCATGGGAGGGGTAACAAGTTACAAACTTTGACCTTTGCTTACATAGTAATGGTTATTGGGAAGTATACAGGCGTTTTCAGGAGGATTTTTTTGGTTGGGGGGAGGAGTTGAGAAGATAGGGATATGCTGGGGGGAACTTTCCATCGAGAATTTGTCATGGGAGAAGAAAATTTCCATGAAGGGAGAGCAGGATTTACTATCATTATTAAAAAAAAACAATTAAAAAATAAATGTGAAAAAGCTTTTTCAGCTGGAAGTAAGGAACTTAAAACAAACAGAAATTATTACCCATATGAGGGGCTCACCTCCTTCTAATACCTCGCTCTTTATGCTAAAGTATTTTTAGTAATTTGAACTATTTATTCTACGGCTTTTGTGATTCAGGGGTCATTCTTAATGAATTGGGATAAAATTTAAGCTTTAGTGTAAAGAGCGAGGTACTGACGATGGGGCGAATCCCCTCATATATGTAATAAAAACATGAGAATACAAAAGTTCTTTACGTAAGCTAATTTATAAGTTACGTAAATCTTTTACCAATAAAAATATTTGTAAAAAATTAAAAGTTCTAGTTGCTTTTTTAATTAACCAAAAAATCGGAGGGCAAATAGGCTTCGTCCCCCACTCTTTTTTTCTCAAAATCATTCGATCAAAATTACGAGAAAGCTATTTAGCAAAAAATAAAAATATGCAAATTTCGTTTTGATTATTCCTCTGCGGAGAGCCAAAATCAAAACATGCATTGATTCAAAAACGTTCAGAAATTAAATAAAAAAAAAACAAGTTTTTTTAACTGGAAATAAGGAGCGACATTAAAACTTAAAACGCACAGAAATTACTTCGTATATGAAAGAGGCTGCTACCTCATCAACGCCCCGCTCTTTACGCTAAAGTTTTTTTTACTGTTTTAAAAAGAAGAATTGAGAAAAAGAGTCAAACTTTAGCGTAAAGAACGGGGCGTTGATGAGGTAGCAGCCTCTTTCATATACGAAGTAATTTCTGTGCGTTTTAAGTTTTAATGTCGCTCTTTACTTCCAGTTAAAAAAAACTTGTTTTTTTTTATTTAATTGATAGTCAAAGAATGTATGTAGTAATCATTCATCTTGCATGAACTATATTACTTTTAAAAAACTAAAACGCCACTGAGCGGCAGTATTTACTGTGAAAAGCGGAAAGCATAATATATGGTTAATTAGTTCTCTTAAATTGATTGGCTGTCTCATAATTTTCAGTCAATAGCAGCTTGGCCCTTTTCGGGGCAAAATCGTATCTTGGTGGCACGAAAGTGGTACAAACCGTTACTTTTTGTGGTACAGTCTTTTTGGCTACTTGAATGGGCACTAGAATTTATAATTACTACTGAATGAGCTTTCTGCCGATTTTCCCGGATTATTGGTTTGACAAGATCACCCAGGAAAAAAAAAACAAAAAAAACACACATTCTTGATCTTTCTCCTGGAAAAAAAGAAAAATTCCACATTTTGTAGATTTGAGCTTGAAACCTCATTAGGTTCTCTGATATTCTGAGTTTAATCGTTCGCTTTTCATTAAGACCATTTCAGCTTTTGATTGTTAATATTGCTTGAGATGAAATTCATATATTTGGAATCACCATAAAAGCCGTTTTGAATGTATGAATCGCTATTAATTTGTATTTTAAAGTTTCTGTTACTATTAACCCACGTCAAACCTTCCTCACAGTTCTTTACTATGAACTGTTTGAAATTGAATGCATCCCTTACACTCCCTTGAAAGACTGTGAAATACTTCAAGTGAAATAGCAATCACCTAAACTAATTGAGTCACCTCCTGCTTGAGTGAATTTAAAGCCGTGTTTCCTCTGAGTTTTCCAAACTTGTCTTTCCAGAGGCTTATCTTGAGAATGACTACGGTCTTAGGAAAGGCAAATTCATTTCTAAGCTTGGGAAACAGACATATGGAACAAATAGACGAGGGAGGAGTCGTCTTTCTTATTGGTTTAGGCACTTGAACATATAGAATGTATCTTCCCTCTTTGTCTAGTTTAATAGAAAGCACTTGACATGTTGGAAAGCTATAGCCCTCTTATAAGCTTTGAATAAATAGTAAAATATCTTAATGGAATGATCATTGAAAAGTCGGAATGAGTGCTGGTTGTCAAAGATCAAGGAATATACAGGGAAAGAGAAGTTTTGAGCAGAATTAATAGCTGCTTGGGCAGAAGAAATTGATCTATCTCTCACGAATAGTCTTTTGAATTTTGACAACCTTAACAGAAACGTCTTGCAATTTTTGATACCCTAAACAGACTGAAACAGAACCGATAACCACCCAAACACATAGCTAGAGTTTTCAGCACCAAAGGACAATATTGGTTCCCCCTCAGTCTTTCATTCGTCTTCGTGGTGTGAAGACCATTTAGTCTAAAAGGGATAAAACTAATTGGACTGGTTTGATGGATTTTATTCATTCTAGGTCGCATTGCAAAGTGAAATAACTAACCGGTTTTGGCTCACCCGGAGATTTATTGTTTACCTGTGCTTGATTACATGCTGCATTAAATTAATAAGGAAGTGGCTTTATTGCAATCATTATGGCAGTATCACAAAAGAACTTTGATGAAGCAGTGAAGATTTTAACGGAAAAACTTGATGCTGTAACCCGTTCTCAAAGAGACATCAACAAGTCCATTCAGTCCCTTACAGGGGAAATAGCTACGCTAAAAAAGGATGTCTCCGATCGAGATATAAAAATTGGCCAATTGGAAAAGGAGTTGGAGGATCAAAAATTAAGGTGTGATCAACTGGAGAATCAGGTACTGGAAAGTGAAGTCAAGGACCGCAAATTGAATTTGTTTAATTCATGGCATGCCTACTGAGCGGCCGTCTCAAACAGTTGAAGAAAATGTGAAATTTTTTTTATCTGTTACAATGGAGATAAGCGACCCCATTCAGATTACAAAGTGCTACCGCATGCTCGGTGGTTCCGTTAACGTTACTAATCGAAGGCCTCGTCCGGCACCTATATTGATCTCGGTTGTAAACGAACAGAACATTCAGAGGATTCTCAACTCAGTTCGTAAATTGAAGGGGAGCGGCATTCGTGTGTGCACGGATCTTCCCCCCAAGCTAAACGCTATTCGAAATGAACCTTTTGCGAAAGCAAACGATTTAAGTGAATCAGATTCCGCGAAGTTTACGCGTGTTAAACAGAAGGGCTCGAAGCTTTGGCTTGAATCCAAATCCACGGCCTCGTCACCCTGGGAAAGAGTGATGGACTAGTTATTGCTGTCCCTTTGTGATTATTATTAGTATTGTGATAGAAATTTTGATTGATTTTCTTGCCACTTCTGTCACAGTGTTGTGTACATGTTGGGTTCTACAACCTCGTTTTTTGCGTATGATCTTTTTTTTAGTTTTCTAGTGTTAGTAGGTCTAGTGAAAAAAATCAGGTTACGAGGTCTTGTTTGTTCTCTGCCACTTTTTTACCCGATTTGCCTGATTAGTGGTGCGGTGCCATTTCCATTTTTCCGTCGTGCCTGCCTGGGACATAAGGTAAAGATGAAATTTATATATAACACGTGAGTAGTGGGGAGTCTGGGGGAAGATTGGGGAGCCGCCTCGGTGATCAGCTTGATCTAAAAAATATTTATTATGATTTTTCCCCTTTTGCTAAAGGTGTTTATGATGATCATTTAGCTAGCCTTCCTGCTACTGATTTTTTATTTGAAGGGGATTTAGGAACACCTGTAATTGATGGGAACTTAAGATCAGCACTTTTTAACTGCAGAGGTTTGGCTAGTAGCCACGAGTTTGTTTCGCAGTTACTTTGTAACCACATGGTAAGTATCTTAGGCCTATGTGAAAAGTTTTTAAGTAATGAAAATGCAGAATTCATGAATTGTGATGGGTTTAAATTTATATCTAATAATAGGAAAAATAGACAGGGTGGCGGAGAAGGACTTTTTGTTCGGGATGATATTCCATTTGTTGTGAAGAAGCAACTATCTAAGCATGACCAAGAGATGACTTTTGAGAGCCTTTGCATTGAGTGTGTGATTGATAATAGGAAAGTTCTTGTTTGTGTTGTTTATCGATCACCATCGGCTTCGTTACAAGAGTTTTTGCGAATTTATGAATGCTTCATTGAAGATGTGACTTATTTGAATTCTGAGCAAGTTCTGGTAATGGGTGATTTTAATATTAATTTATTGTTAGCTTAGACAAATAGACCGGGAATTTCTAATCATTTGCATGAAAAATCGCTTGAGTTTCTGTGCATGAACCTATCAAAATCACTTTTACCATCATGCAGGTCTGCGACCCGGGTTACGGAAGATACGGCTACTCTCATTGATAATATTTTTTCTACTGTCCCCGTTACTCTTTCGCATATTATATTTACAGATGTTTCTGACCATTGTGTGGTAGTTGCGGATGTTGGAATTAAACAAACTCGAAAAATTGATAAAGAAGGAATGGATAAATTTAGGAACCTTTTGTATTTAAATGAATGGACTGTAATTCTAGAATGTGAATGCCCTGAGATTTCTACGGCTCTGTTTTTAAAATATTTCTGTGAGTGCTTGGATGAAGCATTTCCATTGAGACGCATTAAAATAAAAAAAATATACACTCCTTAAGAAACCATGGATCTCACGCGGGCATCTACACTCTATTTCAATAAAAAATAAACTATTTAAAATATCTATGTCATTCTCATCTACTAAAAATAAAGAAGAGTTTAAAAAGTATAAAAATGTCCCGACACAGTTAAATCGGAAAGCAAAAGCTAGATATTTTGAAAAATCATTTGTATAAGCTCGTGGGGATCAAAAACATACTTGGAGACTTATTAACTCTCTGTTGGGAAGGTCTCAGAAATCTTCATTTCCGAATGAAATGTTACGTGGTGATGGTACTTTTTCTTCCGATAAGCAGGAAATAGTGAACTTGCTCAATGCTTATTTTGTAAGCATCGGGGAAAAAACAGCTAATGCATCTCATGTTTCTCCAAATAATAATAACAATGCTTTATTTAAAGATCACATGCCCCCTCCCTCTGATAAAAGCATGTTCCTTTCCCCGGTTACTGAAATTGAACTAAAACAGATCATATCTAAAATGAAGAACGGTTCATCTGAAGCCCTTGATGGATCTTCGCCTAATTTGGTCAAAGAAATATTCCCAGTTATATCACCGGTTTTATGCCACATTATTAATCATATATTTGTAACTGGTGTCTATCCTTCAACATTTAAATCAGCAAGAATTGTGGCCCTACATAAAGGTGATGACCCGAGGCTTCCTGCTAATTATCGTCCTATATCGATACTCTCTGCTTTTTCGAAGGTTGTAGAGCGAGCACTTTATAACAGAATTTATTGTTTTTCTGAGAAAAATGATTACATTTCTAAACTTCAGTTTGGATTTAGAAAAGAGCATTGTACTGATCATCCTATGGCTATTATTGTCCAACATATTAGTGATTGTCTTGACCGTGGCGAAACGCCTGCAACTATATTTTTAGACATACAGAAAGCTTTTGATTCCATTTCTCATGAAATTCTTTTGTATAAGCTTTCGAATGCTGGTATTCGTGGTAATTGCCTTAGGTTACTTGAATCGTATCTTCATGGGAGGCAGCAGATACTTATATATAATGATGTTAGATTTGATTCTTTACAGCAGTCAGATAAGGTTTGTGTTCCCCAGGGATCCGTATTAGGACCTCTGCTTTTCCTAGTTTACATTAATGATTTGTGCTCAGCTACTGGAGTTTCTTCTATAGACACTCAGTTTGTTGACGACACTGCAGTAACCATTTCTGGTAAACCTCGTGAAGAGCTAGTGGTCAATTTAACATCCGCATATGATAGATTGTCTACTTGGCTCTCTGATAATAGACTACTTCTGAACAGAAAGAAGACGAAGTTTATTGTTTACAGCAGGACGGGTCACAAGTTTCCAGATATAGAATCAGTTTCCCTTTCTGCGAATGAACCTGAGTCGGTTATTGAAAGGGTTGTATTGATCAGATATTTGGGAGTTGTGTTTGATGAGAATTTGTCATGGAAAGAGCAAATTAATCAGGTTAGAGCAAAGTCTGCCCGTGGAGTTGGTATAATGTGCAGACTGAAAAACCTTCTTCCATATTGCGCTCTTAAATCCATTTACTTTTCCCTTGGGCAATCCCATTTTGATTATGCATCTATTATATTTTTGAACACTTTTAAAAGTAATGTTACCCCTTTACAGATTATCCAAAATAAAGTAGTTCGTATCCTTAAACCTTTTCTGCCATCGCCGTCAAACTTCCCCTTAAAATCCACAACAGAGACCCTTTTTTCACTTCATAATATTCTTCCTGTTCGGCAAAGTATCCAATTTTTAAGTGTTATGTTTAAGATTAAGCTTGAACGAGATAAGCTCCCCAGATATTTTGCATCGATGGGTCTTATTTCTTCTCCTTCATCTTCACAAGTTGAAACCCGTGGTAAATATAATCTGCGGACTCCTAAGGTAGTTACAGAGAGGTCGTGTTTTTGCCTGAGGTATTTGATTCCTCTACATTGGGAAAGATTGAAAAATGAGATTGATTTTAATGTAGGCATAGATGCTATAAGATGGAAGTTGAAAAGAGTGCTGATTGAAAGTTATAAATCTAAATAATATGATTTTTTTTTTTTTTTAAGGATGTTTATTATTTTTCTTAAGTATTGGGTTGGTCTCCAGGGTTCGCCCATGAGGCGTCCAGATGTCTTATGACTCAATTGGTTTTAAGTTGTAAATTTAATTGTGTCTCAGGATGGTGCGCGGAGGATGGAAGTGGTTTCGTACGGCACGGGATTTGTTTTTTATTTATTTCTGCCAAGATTGGTTAAGAGAAGTATTTATTTTTAATTTTTGTGCATATTTAGTGTTTCTTAAAGGTAGCTCAATTGCATTCGAGCTATACTCTCAGCCTTGAGTTACCTAATATTTTGTATATATTGGTTATAATAAAAGAACCTTGAACCTTGAACCCTCCCTAAACCATTACTACCACAATATAAGTAGACAATATTATTAAAAATAAAACTCAGTTTAGCGCCCCCTCAGAAAACCTGTGACAGCTCTGCCCCTTGCCCCTCAAAACTACATCACTGTAGCCATAAACACATAACGAACCTTTTGTTCTTATTCCGGACTACCGAAATATTTTATTTGTTTTTAGATGTATCTATATTTGAACCAAATGAAAGCATTTTATTAAGAGAGTAAGACGCTGAGCTAATTTTTTCTAAAAAAAAATAGTTACTGCCATCATTATACGAGCAGAGGCTATAGCAAATGAGAGATTACATCAATATTCATGCAAATTGAGGACACCTATTCTCGAAGGATTATCACAAAATACTTTCTTGTCAGAAAATTTGTTTTGTTTTCAGTAAAGTAGAAATTAAATTTTAACATGAAAGGCATAGGATTTCATATTTTTGGGCAAGACATCCCGAGCCAGATAGTAAAGTAGTCCCCCCCCCCCTACAGACACCCAAATTGGTGAGATTTTGTTGTGAAAGTACCAAATATTACGAATTTTCAACGACTTTGCTCCATAGAAGGTGGAGAGGAAGGCCTATACTTCGGTGTATACAAAAAAATAATTTTTTTTGGGTCAAAAATTTTTTTTATTCGGGTCAACTTTCTACTAAACTTCTAAGAGAGAAGCAAAGAATGATTTCCAGTTTTCTTACCTATTAAATAACTATTGAATTTTATTATGCACACGCAAGGCCGTCTCCAAGGGGGATGGTTTCAGGGTTTGAGCTCCTCCCCCGAAACATTTGTCCAACCCGTAAAAATTGCGACAAAAACACAAATAAAAAACTTTTGATGTTTTATAGAGTTTTTGGTACCCCCCCCCCCCCCCCCAGAAAAAGAAATACCTCCCTGCAAGCAAAATGGTGGATGGACCCTTAGGCACACGTCATGTTTTTTCTCTGTTCCCGTCCCAGACTGAAATGACAAAGTAAATCAAAATCTAGACCAAAAATGGGTACGGCAAAACTTTTTGACGTTAAACTTTTGCATTGATTTTTCTCCTCGTAAAACTGATTTTGTTCATGGAACTTTTTGCGTGTTGATTTTTTTGGTACTTGTGTATTTTTCAGAACACACTCAATAAGTGAAGTTGGGTTCTTTCGTGAGACAAATTACGATGCGGAAATCCGGTTTCATAGCCACAAAGACAGAACTCAATTTAGTTTCCTACGCATAGTGATAGAAGATAGTGTCTGAACATGGATTTTGAAATGAAGATTTGGGATTCGCCAAAGACTGAAAAAGAGGTAATTATATATTTTCAGGATAAGGGGTTGTTGCTCACAACAAAACAGTGCGTCAATTGATACAACATGATTTTATACTCTTAGGAGAAGGAGCATTTCTGGAAGTGTAACAATAGGCCATGTTTGCGTTTTGGGTACATAATTCTAAGTTGTAATTTTACAATTTTCCTAATAAAGTATTATATTTTCATCATATTTTGTTTTATTTCATTAGCTTTACTAAAAGTTTGGGCTATATATTTGCACATTAGGGGTGGGGGTTGCATTATATTAAACACATAACTTAACCCACCCAAACCACCTCTATATATAAAATATTTAATTAAAATGTACCTGCATCGTAGCTTGTTTCACGAAAGAACCTAACTTCACTTATTGAGTGTATTCTGAATAATACAAAAGTACCTTTTTTTGTTGAGGGAACTTGCTGCATGCCGATTCTTGTTCGTGAAACTTGTTGCACGTTGAGTTTTCTCTTCGTGAAGTCTGTGCGTTGATTTTCTCTCCTCGAGAAACTGATTCTATTCATAGAACTTCTTGCCTATTCATTATCATAAGAAGAAATTTCGATGATGAGGTCAGGGAACCGTGTTTTATTAAATAAAAAAAAAACAAGTTTTTTTAACTGAAAGTAAGGAGCGACATTAAAACTTAAAACGAACAGAAATTACTTCGTATATGAAAGGGGCTGCTTCCTCATCAACGCCCCGCTATCAAACAGTTCGTGGTAACGAACTGTAGTAAGGAGCGACCCGGCTCAATAGTAACCAAACCTCTAAAAAATGGAATTTTGATACCAATACCTACATCAAAAGAATTGCATTTTAATGCTGATTTTAAATATATAAAATTCATCAAGTTTAATCTTGCCCATCAAAAGTTACGAGCCTGAGAATATTTGCATTATTTTAGAAAATAGGGGGAAACGCCCTCTAGAAGTCATATAAGCTTAACGAAAATCACACCATCAGATTCAGCGTATCAGAGAACCCTACTGAAGAAGTTTCAAGCTCCTATCTGGATGTGGAATTTTGTATTTCTTGCCAGAAGGCAGATCACGGATGCGTGTTTATTTGTTTTTTTGTTTTTTTTTCCCAGGGGTGATCGTATCGACCCAGTTGTCCTAGAATGTTGCAAGAGGGCTCAATCTAACGGAAATGAAAAGTTCTAGTGCCCTTTTTAAGTGACCAAAAAAATTGGAGGGCACATAGGCCCCCTCCCACGCTAATTATTTTACCAAAGTCAACGGTTCAAAATTCTGAGATAGCCATTTTGTTCAGCGTAGTCGAAAAACCTTATAACTATGTCTTTGGGGACGACTTACTCCCCCACAGTCCCCATGGGAGGGGCAACAATTACAAACTTTGACCAATGCTTACATATAGTAATGGTTATTGGGAAGTGTACAGGCGTTTTCAGGAGGATTTTTTTGGTTAGGGGAGGGGTTGAGAAGAGGGGGATATGCTGGGGGAACTTTCCATCGATAATTTGTCATGGGGGAAGAAAATCTCCATGAAGGAAGCGCAGGATTTACAAGCATTATTTAAAAAAAAACAATGAAAAAATAAATATGAAAAAGTTCTTTCAGCTGGAAGTAATGAAGTAAGGAACAGCATTAAAACTTAAAACAAACAGAAATTATTACCCATTTGAGGGCCTCACCTCCTCCTAATACCTCGCTCTTTACGCTAAAGTATTTTTAGTAATTTCAACTATTTATTATACGGCGTTTGTGATTCTGGGGTCATTCTTAATGAATTGGAACAAATTTAAGCTTTAGTGTAAAGGGCGAGGATCTGACAAGGGGGCGAACCCCCCCATATATATAATAAAAATATGAGAATACAAAACTTCTTTACGTAAGCTAATTTATAAGCTACGTAAATATTTTACTAATACAAATATTCGTAAAAAATTAAAAGTTCTAGTTGCCTTTTTAATTAACCAAAAAATCGGAGGGCAACTAGGCTTCCTCCCCCGCTCTTTTTTTCTCAAAATCATTCGATCAAAATTATGAGAAAGCCCTTTAGCCAAAAAAACTGCAATCGTTTTAGTTATTCCTCTGCGGAGAGCCAAAATCAAAACATGCATTGATTCAAAAACGTTCAGAAATTAAATAAAAAAAACAAGTTTTTTTAACTGAAAGTAAGGAGCGACATTAAAACTTAAAACGAACAGAAATTACTTCGTATATGAAAGAGGCTGCTTCCTCATCAACTCTTTACGCTAACGTTTTTTACTGTTTTAAAAAGAAGAATTGAGAGACAGAGTCAAACTTTACCGTAAAGAGCGGAGTGTTGATGAGGAAGCAGCCCCTTTCATACACGAAGTAATTTCTGTTCGTTTTAAGTTTTAAAGCAGCTCCTTACTTTCAGTTAAAAAAAACTTTTTTTTTTTATTTAATTTACGCTAAAGTTTGACTCTTTCTCTCAATTCTTCTTTTTAAAACAGTAAAGACTTTAGCGTAAAGAGCGGGGCGTTGGTGAGGAAGCAGCCCCTTTCATATACGAAGTAATTACTGTTCGTTTTAAGTTTTAATGTCGCTCCTTACTTTCATTCAAAAAACTTTTTTTTAAATTTAATTTCTGAACGTTTTTGAATCAATCGGCTCTCCACAGAGAAATAATTAAAACGAAATTTGTATATTTTTTTTTTGGCTAAATGGCTTTCTCTTAATTTTGATCGAATGATTTTGAGAAAAAAAGAGCGGGGGAGGAAGCCTACTTGCCCTCCGATTTTCGGTTAATTAAAAAGGCAACTAGAACTTTTAATTTTTTACGAATCTTTTTAGTAGTAAAAGATATACGTAACTTATAAATTAGCTTACGTAAAGAACTTTTGTATTCTCATATTTTTATTACATATATGAGGGGGTTCGCCCCCTCGTCAGTACCTCGCTCTTTACACTAAAACTTAAATTTTGTCCCAATTCATTAAGAATGACCCCTAAATCACAAAAACCGCAGAATAAATGGTTAATTACTAAAAATACTTTAGCGTAAAGAGTGAGGTATTAGGAGAAGGTGAGCCCCTCATATGGGTAATAATTTCTGTTCGTTTTAAGTTTTAATGCTGCTTTTTACTTCCAGCTGAAAAAAAATTTCATATTTATTTTTTCATTGTTTTTTTTAAAGTAATGCTAGTAAATTCTGCGCTTCCTTCATTGAAATTTTCTTCCCCCATGACAAAATCCTCGATGGAAAGTTCCCCCAGCATATCCCCCTCTTTTCAACCTCTGCCTCCAACAAAAAATCCTCCTGAAAATGCCTGTACACTTCCCAATAACCATTACTATATGTAAGCACTAGTCAAAGTTTTCAACTTGTAGCCCCTCCCACGGGGACTGTGGGGGAGTAAGTCGTCCCCAAAGACATAGTTATAAGGTTTTTCGACTACGCTGAATAAAATGGTTATCTCAGAATTTTGATCCGTTGACTTTTGGAAAATAATTAGCGTGGGAGGGGGGCTAGGTGCCCTCCCATTTTTTAGTCACTTAAAAAGGGCACAAGAACTTTACATTTCTGTTAGAATGAGTCCTCTCGCAACATTCTATGACAACTGGGTCGATACGATCACCCCTGGGAAAAAAAACAAACAAATAAACACGCATCCGTGATCTGCCTTCTGGCAAAAAATACAAAATTCTACATTTTTGTAGATAGGATCTTGAAACTTCTTCAGTAGGGTTCTCTGATACGCTGAATCTGACGGTGTGATTTTCGTTAAGATTCTATGACTTTTAGGGGGTGTTTCCCCCTATTTTCTAAAATAACGCAAATTTTCTCAGGCTCGTAACTTTTGATGGTTAAAACTAAACTTGATGAAACTTATATATTTAAAATCACCATTAAAATACGATTCTTTTGATGTATCTATTGGTATCAAAGTTCCGTTTTTTAGAGTTTTGGTTACTATTGAGCCGGGTCGCTCCTTACTACAGTTCTTCACCACGAACTGTTTGATTCTCTGTCCTCGTGAGACTTATTTTGTTCATAGAACTTCTTGCCTATTCATTATCATAAGAAGAAATTTCAATGATGAGGCGAGGGAACCGTGTTTTATTAAATAAAAAAACAAGTTTTTTTAACTGAAAGTAAGGAGCGACATTAAAACTTAAAACGAAGAGAAATTACTTCGTATATGAAAGGGGCTTCTTCCTTATAAATAAATAAATAATCTTTATTCTTTCCCTTTATCACAATGCAATAACATGGGTATCGTCAAACAAACAAAAAAGAAAATAGAAAAACGCAAAACGACACAACATAAAGAACACACATGATGAGCTATCACTTCGATTTGAGGATATTGTCGTTGTAGTGCTTCAAGTAGTATGGAACGAAGGAGTTTTAAAATCTTGTCATTGAGTGTGTAGGCGGGCATTCTAACAGTTCTTTTCCCTCTTTAAAAGTAGCCACCCTCGTGTTGTGTGCGTGAGTCACTGAAGTAAATTGAAGCAGGATATCTCGGTGCGTTTGGGACTTCAGGATGTCAGCTCTAAACTTCATTAGCGTTTCGTGCCTCCTTTCATCCAGGGTTGGGAGCCCGGGTTTGCTCAAGCCTTCTTCGTAGTTTTTGTAATTTGATCCAAGAATTATTTTGCAGGCTCTTGTCTGAATTTTTTCAAGCTGACTTCTGTCTTTCTCTGTGAGCGATGGGTGCCAGATAGGACAGCCGTACATGACTATGGGCATTACATAAGTTTTGTAGCACGAAAGAAGGAGTTGTTCTGTCATTCCAAACCTTTTGAGATTTGCGAAGGATTTTAGAAGACCAGCTGCTTTTGCTGTGATCTGGTTGATGTGATCTTCGAACCTAAGATCGTCACTTAGTGTGATGCCGAGTATTTTGACTGATTTCTTTGTTTGGAGAGGTACAGGTTCGTCAATGCTCTTCTTCTTTAGGAAGTTGACACGCAACACACAGCTTTTCTCGAGACTTAGCTGGAGCTTCACTTGACCAGCTTGATCCCGAAGCTCTGCAACCAGCGGCTCGAGTTGGTCGTGTGTTTGTGAAAGGAATCGTAGTAGACTTATTGAACAGTCATCTGCGAACTTGTACCTTTGTTTATGTTGTCTCATCAGTCGGTTGATTACAATGACAAATAAGATTGGACCTAGTTTCCTTCCTTGGGCTGCTCCACATGTGATGTCTTGGAAGTTGGATGCTTCTCCGTTTTCAAGTTGTACGTACTGTTGACGACCAGAAAGGAAACTTGCGATGATGCACAGCAGTAACTGCGAGACCTACAGGGCACGGGCTTCATTGATAACAGTCTCGTGGTAAAGGAGATCAAAAGCTTTCACAAAATCAGAAATTATTATATCAGCAAGGGCCTCCGAAATTTCTAGGTGCTCTAGTAGATCATGAAGTAATCTGACCAGATAATGTGTTGTGCTGTGCCCTCGACGAAAACCGAACTGCATAGGGTCGATTTTATGTTCTACTTCTGCTAGTAGCCACTGTAGAATAAAGTATTCCAAGACTTTCGAGATGATGGGCGTCTTCGAAATCGGCCTAAAGGTCTGACGGTGAGGTCGGTGATGTTTTCTTCGGAATAGGTGTGATAAATGCCTTTTTAAACTTATCTGGAAAAACGCCTTCCAGTAGACACTGGTTATACATCATAGCCAATGGCGTGGCCAGGAAGGAGGAGCATGCGTATATCAGTCTTATAGGAATTTCGCCGGGGTAAGAGGCTTTCCTAATATCTAGGTGTTCGAGTTTTTCTTGGACCTGGGAAACTGTGATGACAGGGATGGTTCTAATCGGACCATTCTGTGGTAAAGTATTGAGGGGAAGCTGTTGGCGGCAAATATTTGAGAAGTGGGCATTAATTATTTCTGTGGTTAAATTCTTTCCGTGCTCGTCCCTCAGAATGGATTTTGACTTCTGCTGTCCCATTAACTTCCGTACAGTTGTGTGGAACTTCCTTGAATCTCTGGCTGACAACCTAGCAAATATTTGTTGTCCATACAGACGCCTAGCTTGCTTTAGTAGTCTCACTACTATATTTCTCTTCCGTTTATATTCATCACAGCGGGGCTTTGTCTTGTAAAGCATGTCTCGCTCTCTCATTGCAGCTTTTATGTTCGGGTTAACCCATGGTTTGCTTTGTGGCTTAATTGTAACTCGCTTCTCAGGGAAGAATCGTTCGTACTCTCGAGTCGTTTTCTCATAGAAGAGTCCATGCTGTTTGGATTTTCGTCTTTGAAAAGGCGGAACCAGCATACCGAGTTGAGCCAATCTCTGTAGCCAATTATGCCTTCCTCTGTGAGCGGACGGTAAGTGAATTGGGTTGGTTTAGTAGGTTCCACTGTTGACTTTGGTCGCAATAGAACAGTTGCATGGTCGCTGGTTGAGAGTGGTGCTTCCGCCGAGGGATCTAAGTTGAAATCACCATGTGTAGTGAAGATCAAATCAAGGGTGTTTTATCCTCTTGTTTTTACATTGACTATTTGACGAAGGGCTGTAGAGCTTTCGATCCAGTTCGGCTTCAGGTCGTTGAAGTCCCCGCAAAGAAAGATTTCAGCATATGGGTATTTAGTTCTGATGAGGTCGCAACTTTGTTAGAGATATTCCACTAGTTGTCGCCGGCATGGTCCTCTTGGAGGGAAATATATCGTGGCAAATATCAGTGACGACACTTGACGAGGTAGGCATTTTGGTCGTGCCCAAAGCCATGAAACTTCGATGTCATGGGTCTTTGGCACTGAGAAATCCAGGATCCTGTGAGGTATGTTTTCTTTGCAGTAGAAACTGACACCGCCACCGTGGGTCATAGGCTCACCTGATGCGCTGCAGCGTGGGGAAATGTAACAGGAGTACCCGTCGATAAGGGCCAAGGCAGAAGACGAAATCCATGTTTCTGTCATGCACATGACGTCAATGTCGCGTTTCCTTAAGAAAACTTGACAGAGTCTCCTTGAAGAAAACCATATCTTCTGTCTTGTTGTTGAGAGAGCGAACATTCGACAGGGCTATTGTTGGAAAGTGGTAAGTTTGGGTTGGCTTCGTATTAAAAACTGTTTTCTTTTTCCCTCTTTCCAGATTGCAGGAAGAAGAATCAGGAGTCTCTAGACTTAGACCTTGAGTATTTATTGAGGTGGAGGTGGTGATGATGCATTTTGGATTTGTTTTGATTTGCTGTGGCCAGGGAGTCCCTGTGCGGGTAGAAGGTTATTTGACAGAGTCAATTTTGTTTGGGATTTACCTATTTTCCTCCCTTTTTACAGGTCGTCGTGGCGATTGTCAGATGGGTTCCCCAAGTTGCAGAACGCTGGGCTGGAGCTTTGTTGGTCTTGCTCCCCATTTGACAGATTAGATGGTGGAGGTATGTTTCTGTAGAATGGGCACCAAGAAGGCGACAGCTCAGATAACGGTGGGTTACGGATTCCTGGCCTTGTCATAGTTATTATTTGTAGAGTTGATGGTGGGGGTGTCAGGCGGTGGTAGTCAAGTAACATATTATTCACTGTTTTGTCTATGGTTCTTTGTTGCTATTGTTTTGTTTGATCTGTTGCTACTCGCTCATGGATGGCATTTTCAATTCTTTTGAGATTCCTTCTTTCTGCTTGAGTCGGTAACTGGAGTCGTGTAAGATCAGGCCCTATGTAGATCTCACAGCGGGTCTGGGGATCTGTAGAATTTCGCAAATTTCTGGCATTTTTCAGAATGCTATTTCGGTTTGCCAAAGTTGAAGCGTCATCTCGGAACTTTACAAGGAGTTTTCTTGGTTTGTCATTTTCTCTTGTTCTTCCTAGTCGCCTAGTCTCAATAAAATCCTTGATTTCTAAGGTGGCTCCTAAGCTGTTCTTTTGGCAAAGTTCAATGATTGCTTGTGACTCTATTATATTAAGATTATCAGACTCAGGAATTCCCGCTACGACTAAGTTATGTCGTTTTTCTTCCCGTAATTGCTTTTCCTTTTCAGCTAATAGAAGCGTTTCGACTGGGTTGGTCGCGTAGGCTGCAGTTGGTATACTTGCACCAAAACCGGCTGCTCCATTTTGACCACATGGGAATACAGTGCTTGATCGCCGGAATTTAGAGTTGATCGTCCCTGTTCATTTGGATTCACGGTTTTCGTGCGATCTGCCATTGTCCTAACTTGTAGCTGCAGATGGGCTACATTCCGCTTGGAGCAGGATGAACACTCGTATCGAAACAAGATTGATTTTGGGTCATGAAGTTTCAGAGAGAGGACAATATCAGGGTTTATTCAACAGCAGGAGGCATGCTCCCACTCACTACAGAAGAAACAGCAAAATGATGTGCTGGCTTCAGTCTGGGTGTGGCAATAACTGTAAAGTTCGCTACGAGATTGTATGGTAGGGGTTTCGTGAACCAAAGGACTTTCGCTGATGATCGAGGGTTCATTGTTGTCTAAAGACTGCGTTGAAGTAGTAGATACAGTAATGGAGCCTTGATTGTGCTGCCTTTGACTGTTCGGAGTTCCGACCTTCGCGACTTTTGGTGTGTTAGTTACTTTTTTGCATCGATGACATTGCCACTTCCCCAATAATTTTTCAGTAGCTTCTTTGCTGTAGGTGACGGATGCACAGGAGAAATGTAACCACTTCGTGCAGGTACGGCATTGAATTCCGCCTTGAGCTCTTGTAACATTTTTCTTACATCTGAGACATGGATCACCAGCCATTTCTCAGAAAGCTTGTGTATACTGTTGTTTCACTATTCCACAATCAGTTCGCCAGCAAGCAAAAGTCGCTACATATAGGACAGATTAATATTAATCTGAAGAAAGTCTATTTCAAATCCACGCACTAAACACTGAATGAATACCCAAGTTACTGAAATAACCCAGGAACAAGGGAAGCGTAAGGAGCCCCTCACCTATTCACCGCAATTTACGGGTAACTGAATACCGGTGGGTACAATACGGCACTTCCGCGGGGTTCCTTCCCCTCTTTTGCTTGTTCTGAGAAAAAAATCAGTACTTCATGAATGGCACTTAATGAAAGGTTTCTCCAAATGTAAAAGATAAACGAATCAGTGTACTTAATCTGCGGACTTTTGGAAGACAGATACTTGGCAACTATAGACCGATGCTATATGATGAGCCACAAAGATGGTGCTATATGAAAAGGTAATGTAGATGGCGAGCTAGTCTATATGAGAAAAGAGATGGCACTGATAAAAACATCCAGAGAAAAAGACCTATACTAGGAATTGGAGAAGGTCTCTCAAATTCTCCTTAGCTAAAAATCTATCTCTAGAGTGTAGAAATCAATACGAAAATAACCTCAAAGTAATACAGAAGCTTTATCCCATTAACAGCAAAGAATCAAACTCAACCACAATCACCCTGGATATAGCATAGATGGCATATAAACATAATGATAAACGCCCCGCTCTTTACGCTAAAGTTTGACTCTTTCTCTCAAGTCTACTTTTTAAAACAGTAAAAAATTTTTAGCGTAGAGAGTGGGGCGTTGATGAGGAATCAGCCCCTTTCATATACAAAGTAATTTCTGCTCGTTTTAAGTTTTAACGTCGCTCCTTACTTTCAGTTAAGAAATTTTTTTTTTTAATTTTTGAACAATTTTGAATCAATCCATGTTTTGTTGGCTCTCCGCAGAGGAATAATTCAAACGAAATTTACATATTTATTTTTTTGGCTAAATGGATTTCTCATAGTTTTGATCGAACGATTTTGAGAAATAAAGGAGCTGGGGAAGAAGCCTAGTTGCCCTCCCATTTTTTGATTACTTAAAAAGGCAACTAGAACTTTAATTTTTTTACGAATGTTTTTATTAGTGAAGGATGTACGTAACTTTTAAATTAGCTTATGTAACGAACTTTTGTATTCTCAAGTTCTTATACATATATGGGGGGGGGGGTTCAGCCCCTCGTCAGTATCTCGCTCTTTACACGAAAGCTTAAATTCATTAAGAATTACCCCAAATTAAGAATTTACACGAAGTCCCAATTCATTAAGAATTACCCCTGAATCAGAGAAGCCGTGGAATAAATAGTTTGTTTTAAGTTTTAATGCTGCTCCTTACTTCCAGTTGAAATTTTTTTTTCATATTTATTTTTCATTGTTTTTCTTAAATAATGCTAGAAAATCCTGCGCTCCCTTCGTGGCAATTTTCTCCCCCCATGACAAATTCCTCGATGGAAAGTTCCCCCAACATGTCCCCCTCTTCTTAAACACTCCCCTTGCCAAAAAAGCCCCCTGAAAACGTCTGTACACTTCCCAATACCCATTACTATATGTAAGCACTGGTCAAAGTTTGTAACTTGTAGCCCCCACGGGAACTGTTTGTATGACAATACATAGTTATAATACATAGTTATAAGGTTTTTCGACTCCGCTGAATAAAATGGCTATCTAAGAATTTTGATGTGTTTTGATCTAGGTGCCCTCCAATTTTTTTGTCACTTAAAATGGCAATACAACTTTTCATTTCCGTTAGAATGAGCCTTCTTGAAACATTCTAGGACCACTGGGTCGATACGATCACCCCTTGGAAAAAAAACAACAAAAAACAAACAAACAAATAAACACGCATCCGTGATCTGCCTTCTGGCAAAAAACACAAAATTCCACATGATTTTAGATAGGAATTTGAAACTTCTATAGTAGAGTTCTCTGATACGCTGAATCTGATGATGTGATTTTCGTTTAGATTCAATGACTTTTAGGAGTGTTTCCCCCCTATTTTCTAAAATAAGGCAAATTTTCTCAGGCTCGTAACTTTTGATGGGTAAGACTAAACTTGATGAAACTTATATATTTAAAATCAGCATTAAAATGCGATTCTTTTGATGTAGCTATTGATATCAAAATTCCAATTGTTTTGGTTACTATTGAGTCCGGTCGCTCCTTACTATAGTTCATTACCACGAACTGTTTGACAAATACAGTTGGTTTGGTAATTACAATTGTTTTTACATTATTAGGTTTCAAAAGTTTTAAATCAAGTCATTTTAATCGTTTTAACCAATTGCTGGATTTTTGACATCATGCTAAAGACGAGGTTAATTTGCGACAAAAATCGATAGCAATGGAATTACATCGAATATTCATTATCTATTTCTAAGTTGAATTAAGACAAACAATATATTTTTTTAAACAAAAGTAAAGAGTGACATAAACACTAAAAACAAACAGAAACTATCTTATAAGGAGGGACGCTGCTTTGCTCCGCTATTTACCCTGAAGATTAAATTGTGTTTCTTTGAAAGTTTTTCAATTTTTTCATTCAAAAATAACTAGTTGCCTTACAAAGGATTTGAAACAAAACTATTACTTGCGCAATTAAATTAAGTAACCAAGTTTTTTTTTTAATAAAAAGACAGACGGACATTAAAACTCAAAACAAACAGGGTTATTCTGAATTTAAGGGGGTCACCGCTCCTCTTACTCCTTCTCTAAAGTTTGACTATAGGTAAACTGGAAGCATTCTTGGGTGCTTTCAGTTTTGGGTGATTATTAAAATATTCCTCGTTAGAACAGTGGTAGAAAAAAGTGAAACTCTAACGCAAAATACTGAAAACTTCTCATTCAGTTTAACTTCTCGTATACCGTTTCAATATTGTGCTGAGAGTTTTAAGAGATTTTACGTCGAAAGTTACAATTACTCAATGTGAAATTCTTTTTTCACTGATACAACTAGCATATTTTACTTTCAAATATTATTTTTCAAATCAGTCTTGATTCAGAGTTCAAAATGAAAATACCTTTACTAAATTGGATATTCCATTAACAAAACAGTAATCTTTTTAAGTGGATTTAATCCTGGTGTGTCAGACTCCATTATCTTTGGCAAAGGATTATAGGTCCTGACCTATATAATCTACTGTGTGCCGTCACCAATACATAACCGGTCGAACAGCCTTCTCTGGACTTAAATTAAATAAAAAAACTAGTTTTTTTTAAATGAAAGTAAGGAGCAACATTAAAACTTAAAACGAATAGAAATTACTCCGTATATGAAAGGGGCTTTTCCTCCTCAATGCCTCGCTCTTTACGCTAAAGTTTGACGCTTTCTCTTATCTCTATTTTTAAAACAGTAAGTAACTTTAGCGTAAAGAGCGGGGCGTTGAGGAAGAAAAGCCCTTTCGTATACGGTGTAATTTCTGTTCATTTTAAGTTTTAATGTTGCTCCTTACTTTCATTAAAAAAACAACTAGTTTTTTTTATATTTAATTTCTGAGCGTTTGTTAATTAATAAATGTTTGATTTTGGTTCTCTGCACATAAACTATTAAAATTTAATTTGCATATTCATTTTTTTTAGGGGGGGGGGCTAAATGGCTTTCTATTAGTTTTGATCAGACGATTTAGAGAAACAAAGGTTGGGGAAGGAGGCCCAGTTGACCTCCAATTTTTCGGTTACTTATAATGGCAACTAGAACTTTTAATTTTTAACGAACGTTTTTATTAGTAAAAAAATATATGTAACTTAAGAATTAACTTACGTAATGAACTTCTATATTCTTATATTTTTATTATGTAAATGAGGGGGTTTTCCCCTCGTTAATACCTCGCTCTTTACACTAAAGCTTAAGTTTTGTCCCAATTCTTTAAGAATGACCCCTGAATCAGAAAGGCCGTAGAATAAATAGTTGAAATTACTAAAGATACTTTAGCATAAAGAGCGAGGTATTTAGGAGGAGAAGAACCCGTCATATGCGTAATAATCTCTTTTAGTTTTAAGTTTTAATGCTACTACTTACTTTCAATTGAAAAAAACTTTTTCATGTTTATTTTTTCATTGTTTTTTTATAGTAATGCTAGAAAATCCTGCAAACTTTTCATTGAATTTCTATTCCCCCATGACATATTCCTCCAAGGAAAGATCCTACCACATAGCCAAATCCCCTACACCAACCCCCCCCCCCTCAACCAAAAAACAATACCCAGAAAACGTCTGTACACTTCCCAATAACCATTACTGTATGTAAACAATGGTCAAAGTTTGTAACTTGCAGCCCCTCCCCTCGGGACTGTGGGAGAGTAAGTCATCCCCAAAGACATAGTTATTATGGTTTTTGACTATGCTGAACAAACTGGCTATCAAAATTTTGATCCGTTGACTTTAGGCAAAAACTGAGCGTGGGAGGGGGCCTAGGTGCCCTCTAATTTTTTTGGTCACTTAAAAAGGGCACTAGAACTTTTCATTTCCGCTAGAATGAGCCCTCTTGCGACATTCTAGGACCACTTGGTCGATACGATTACCCCATGGGAAACCTAGATCAAGTTTTCTCAGGCTCGTAACTTTTGATGTTTATAACTGATCTCAACGAAACTTATATATTTAAAATCAGCATAAAATGCGATTCTTTTGATGTGACTATTGGTATCAGAACTCCAATTTTTAGAGTTTTGGTTACTATTGAGTCGGTTCACTCCTTACTATAGTTCATTACCACGAACTGTTTGACAAATACAGTTGGTTTGGTAATTACAGTTGTTTTTACAATTTTTTTTATTAATGTAATAGAGTTTTGGTTACTATTGAACCGGGTCGCTCCTTACTACAGTTTGTTACCACGAAATGTTTGACTATTGGTAGCGAAATTCCATTTTTCATAGTTTCGGTTACTATCAAGCCGGGTCGCTCCTTACCATAGTTCGTACCACGAACTGTTTGAAAATGTAGAATTTTTCGCCACAAGACAGATCACGGATGTGTGTTTTCTTCTTCCCAGGGGTGATTGTATTGACCCAGTGGTCCTTGAATATTGCGATTGGGCTCATTCTAATGGAAATTAAAAGTTATAGTGCCCTATTAAAGTGACCAAAAATATTGGAGGGCACCTAGGCCCCCTCCCAAGCTAATTTTTCCCCAAAGTCACCGGATCATAATTCTGAGAGAGCCATTTTGCTCAACATGGTCGAAAACCATAATAACTATGTCTTTGGGGACGACTTACTCCCCCACAGTCCCCGTGGGGGGGGGGGCTGCAAGTTACAAACTTTGACCAGTGTTTACATATAGTAATGGTTATTGGGAAGTGTACAGACGCTTTCAGGGGGATTTTTTGGTTGGGGGAGGGTTTGAGGGGAGGGGGTTATGCGGGAAAAACTTTCCATGGGGGAAGAAAATTTTGATGAAGGGGGTGCAGGATTTATTAATATTTTTTAAAGAACAATAAAAAAATAAATATGAAAAAGTTTTTTGAAGTGAAACTAAGGAGCATTAAAACTTAAAACGAACTGAAATTATTACGCATTTGAGGGGTTCACCTCCTCCTAATACCTTGCTCTTTACGCTAAATTAATTTTATTAATTTCAAATATTTATTCTACGGCCTTTGTGATTCAGGGGATCATTCTTAAGGAATTGAGACAAAATTTTAGCTTCAGTGTAAAGAGCGAGGTACTGACATGGGGGAGAATTCCCTCATATACATAATAAAAACATACGAATATAGAATTTCGTTACGTAAGTTAATTCGTGAGTTACGTATACTTTTAAAAATAAAAACGTTCGCAAAAAATTAAAAGCTCTAGTCACATTTTTAAATAATCAAAAAATTAGAGGGTAACTAGTCCTCTTCCCCTGATCCTTTTTTCTCAAAATCGTCCGATCAAAACTATGAGAACGCCATTTAGCCATAAAAATGAATTAGTATGCAAATTTTGTTTTAATTATTCTTGTGTTGAGAGCCAAAATCAAAACATACATTAATTCAAAAACGTTCAGAAATTAAAGAAAAAAGCAAGTTTTTTAACTGAAGGTAAGGAGCAATATTAAAACTTAAACCGAACGGAAATTACTCCGTATATGAAAGGGGCTGTTCCCTCCTCAATGTCACGCTCTTTAGGCTCAAGTTTTTTACTGTTTTAAAAAGTAGAGTTGAGAGAGAGTCAAACTTTAGCCTAAAGAGCGGGGTGTTGAGGAGGGAACAGCCCCTTTCATACACGGAGTAATTTCTGTTCGTTTTAAGTTTTAATATTGCTCCTTACTTTCAGTTAAAAAACTTGTTTTTTTATTTAATATTTTAAAGAAATGAATCGTATTTGATGTCAGCTATGCTTACAGGCCATTGTGGCCTATTTATTAGCTGATGAATGAAAGTTTATAGTATTGTTTTTTGAATAAAATTACCTACCTACCTACCTACCTATCAAGCTTTGCTTCGATGCGACTTGGGATGAAAAAAGCAAGGATGGAAATCCTTCCCCGTCATATTCTACTCATAAAAAGGTTGAAGAAGCTGCGATTTTTTTTTCGAAAGGGCTCTTCCTCTGTTTGACTTGAATAGTCCTTGTGATTGTGCTTTTAGGAGGATATATGGATGGGAAGTATATTGTCCGTCAAACATGAAATATTACATCTGCTCTTAATTTAAAATGTTACAATATGTTCAAAATTTTCTAAAATTTATCAGTTAGTCTAAGGCTTAGAATAAGGGATTTGCATAATCTCTTCATTTGCATAAAAAGAGAAGGTCCATTGAATGCCAAGATATTTTCAAATAAAATTGCCGTAAAATCGAGTTCAAACAAGGAATGACATTCTCAACTTTCTAACAGATGTCGCTGATAAATTTTTTCATTTAAAATTATACATTTTCATGTTGGGGTAGTTTTTCCAAAAAATAAAAAAACATGAAAAAATAAAAATGTTAGTGATAATACTGTAATAATAATAATAATAATGTTATCAGTTAGGACAAATAAAACATTTTGAAAGTGTTCTTATTCTCATCTTTCGCTGATCCATCCTATTTCGGATTATCTAAGGAAAGCGGCTTATCCGCGGTTGCTACCTCGGTCAGTTCTAGAATAATCGGCACTTTGTTAAAGCGTATTCTTTTCTTCTTCAAATTTGTTAGAAAAATAACCAAAATAAGAAAATAAAAACATAAATCTTAACAATGCAATAATAACAACAATATTTTGTTTTTTTTCATTTTTTTGAATTTAGTTTATAATTTTTCATAATTTGTTCTTTTTTTTTTAATTCAGTGTAAAAGAAGCGCCCTGAAAGTATTTTCATGCTAATCTTTAGCTGTTATATTCTATTTCGGATTATCTACGGAAAGTGGCTTTTCCTCAGCTCTTACACCAACTATTTATAGGATAGTCAACATTTTATTTTTCCATAGCCTTTTCTTCTTCTGAAAATTAGCATATTTTACGTACAAGATATAAGCTCGCCAAAATCGTACATGGTATGTCTATTATACAATATTTGCAAAAACAACTTTTTCCCATGACTATAACCCTATGATTTATACAAGTCTGTGATCAAATCTTTTAAATACGACATTTGAAATAATAATAAGACTGAATTCACTATCTCTAATCTCTACCATCTTCCTAGCGTAATCCGCTTTTCTTCTACAAGCTCTAATAGCTTAGCTATCATATTACGTTCGTGGTAGTCTCAGGGGTGTAGGAGACAGCCCGCCCATGACAGGCAATTGTACTTCAGCTATGTCAGGAGACCAAGGACTAAACTGATTCTAATTGAGTCTAGAAAGCTTTTAATAAAGCCTTTGGAAAGAAGCTGAGGTAGCTTTAGAGGGGGAAAGACTTAATATTGGGGAAATGAATGACTAATTTAATGTTAACGTCTTAGGAGTAGTAACTGAATAATTGTGTTGAATAAATAAAATGGCTATTTAATTATAGAAAATGTAATACGTCTAATTAAGTTCTTTACATTACATTCTGAGCAACTGAGCCAATTTCATTGAATTACTCTTAGATTAGTCTCATAAAAGTGACGAAGGGGGATGTTTTCTCCCTGTAGATGAGCATGTCGAAAGTTATAGCTTGGTAAATCTACAATGGTGGATCCAGAGGGGCCCTACCCAATACCCCCTAACATTTTTTCTGGTGCCCTCACTCCTATTTTTCTATTTTCACTCTGTTTTTAAATATATTTGTCAATTTGGTCAATTATTGGCACCCTTGTTCCATGCCCCACAAGCTTTTGCTTTCGATCCGCCCCTGTATGTCTAACCTGTTTGGTTTCACGGTTAGAGATCGAATTAAAAGTTTGAGGGAGTTATTTTGGGAAGGAAGCTAGGCAATGGCAAACTTACATCGGGGGGGGGGGTGTTCTCCTCTAGATTTTCTATGAAAGAGGAAAAAATGATTTTGAAAATTTTCAATTTATTGTTTTGCAGACTCAGATGAGAGGTTTAGATTCTTCAACCTCTCCATAGTTTTGGACTTGGTCTAAAAATAAAAGCAAGTGTAAACATCATTTTGAACATTGTAGAGACGATAAAATTGAACACATCAAATACGATGTACAAGAAAACAATATAAGAAAAGACTAAGTTGGACTCATGCCACCGTCTAACCCTACCCACCCCCAAATTTGCAAAAGACTTTTCCACTCTAAATTATTCAAAGAGTATTTAAGAAATGGTTGTAGATGCTTAAACATTAAACAAAAAAATATATAATTATATTAAGATCAAAATATAACTTCTGAAAATAGAACATATTCATTTCATATTCCGTAAATAAGGCTCGAAGAGAGGAACGGATGGTCAAACAATATTGAATAAGGTTCATTCGATCGTTAATTGTAAATCACAGTCCCATTTTTAGGGCAAAAACCTTTAGTTCTAGCGCCAGCATGTAGGTGCATAGAGGGGTTTCAAGGCATTTTAACCACCAACGTCACCACCACCTCGTCCCCCCAGCCACCGAACAGCTACTCATAATATTATATGTAATATTACATATTATTATTATATAAATAATTATTACATAGTTATTGCATATAATATAGTCTTTTACCGCTCGAACAGGGGACTAGTCATTGTCGTTCACTCTGGTCGGTTTGTCATCGATAATTCTCAAATATTAAAAAGTCCTGAAGATGTATCTCCCTAATGTGTTTCACCGATACAAGTCCTCTTGAAGGGAACCAACAAAACTTGAAGGATCTTGCGTTTCCCTACCGCCAAAGGGCCATTGAGATGTTGGCAAACAAATCTTTGTTCCAGTGGTTACTAAGATCCTGAGAGCTCTTTAAATCTATGTCTCTCTCCAAAGAGGGGAAATTTAATCATTTGTAACTTCTTTGGTCTTTTGTTTTCGTCGAAGTAGAAAATAAATAGCGCTTTAATAGAAAAGTGGGTGACTTTAAAAAAAATTCCCACGATCTTTAACTTTTACGTCATATAAATTGGTATATAGCTTAACCATCAAAAGATAATACCCGACGCAAAACTAAAGTTTGTATCAGTTATATTTTCCAAAAAATGGGAAAATACCCTCTTGGTGAGTCTTTACCTACAGGATATATATGCAGCTGAAAGTCAACATCATAAGATTCGGGTAATAACGGCCAAATTTATAAAAAAAATATACATATATATATTTCAGTATATTTAACTTCAATTCTATATCAATAAATAGGTATATTTCATCCCAGCCATATCAACCAGTTATAGAATGTAAAATTTACAGTTTTTACAACATTGATAAAAAATTTCTCAAAAAAAGAATAAGAACTTCGTTGGCTTGCTTGTCAGAAAAATTACCATTATGTGTGATGGATTCTTCTGCTTGGAACACACAGTTTAAATATCATAGAAGACCCTATACAAAAAACCCTGAATTATCGATTGTTCTGTTTCGCCGTTTTGTCTTTTTAGTCTGAAGAATGCTATTGCTGTTCTCTATCCTTATAAAAATTAAATAAAAAAAAACAAGTTTTTTAACTGAAAGTAAGGAGTGGCATTAAAACTTAAAACGAACAGAAATTACTCCGTGTATGAATGGGGCTGTTCCCCCCTCAACGTCCCGCTCTTTACGCTAAAGTTTCACTCTTTTTCTTAATTCTACTTTACAAAACAGTAAACAACTGTTAAAATCAGTTTTTTAGAGTTTCGTTTACTATTGAGCCGGGTAGCTCCTTACTACAGTTCATTACCACGAACTGTTTGATATAGACATGCATACTAGCATTGGAGCCTGTGAGATGAGAGGCATAAAAGTGGGGTATATTCTTTTACGATGATCAGATAAGAATTATTCCCCCCTTCCCCTATACACAAAATTTAGGTGATTTTTCTTACTCCCTGGTCCCATCTTAGGTCTTTATTCATCCCTCAAAACCGGGATTTTCTACGACCTTTCATTTGGTTGTTACAAAATGACAAAGATTACAAAATTTATGAAGTTTTGCGTAAGATTTCACCATTGTTGCCATGTTGAACCGCGAAAGAAAAGAAAACGATTTGGGTAAATTTGATGATACTTTCATTTATACAAATTAATATATAGACGTTTATTCCCATCTTTTTATTCCATGTGTTAATCCCATATTATTGAAACAAGGCTAATATCCCAAGGTTTGTGCTTATATTTCCATAAGTGTTATAAGGTATTGAAAAATGCATGAGGTGTGTGAGATTTTTACTATTGCGTCCAAAGCAAAAAGCTGAATTTAAAATTTGTGCTTTACATAATAAAAATTAAGTTATAAAAGCGATATTTTTCAAATCAAAAGAAATCAAAAGAAAATCAAAAGAAAATTTAATTCTACTGGTCTGTAATTAATTTAAAACTCTAAAGTGATGAGTATAAGAATAAAGAATAATCGGTCTTCCTAAAAAGATTTTTTTGCAGGTAGGTCAATTAACTAATAATTAGAATTATGTAATCTTGAGCGATTCTAACTATAAATATATTAACGCATAGATATGATTTTTAGGCTGTCCAGCGTTTACCCCTCCCCCTTAAATATACCCCTGAAAATACCCCCGCAAAAAATACCACTGGAAAATTTAATTTTTCAGTTTTAAAATTAAATTTTAAAATTTATTTTACTCCCCTCTTAATGTGCAAATATATAGCCCAAATTTGTTTCTAAAGTAACGATTAACATAACTAAGAAACCGGTTTGTTCTCGAGTTTTACACATCGTAAACTGGCGTGCGTGGCGTATAATACACAGGCACCGGAGTTTTTCCTGGAGAGAGAGCGGGATTTCCCGGTATTATTTAAAGACGATCAGAAACTAAATTAGGAAATAAAAACATTTTTTTTTAACCGAAAGTAAGGGGCAACATCAAAAATTTGAAACGAACAAAAAATATTACGTATATGAAAGGAGCTCTTTACGTTAAAGTTTTGACTTTTTGTCTTATCTTTAAGAACGATTCCTGAAACACAATTGTCATTTAATTAGAATAATAAGCTTTGTTTTAAAATTATATAAAAAAAAATAGTGTAAAGAGCAAGACCTTGAGGAGGAAGCAGCCCCTTTCAAATACGTAATTTTTTCTGTTCGTTTTAAGGTTTGATTTTGTTCCATAGTTTCAGTTGAAATTACACATTACTTACAGATAGTCTTTGTTAACGAGAAACATAAGGAACAAGTTTTTTTTATAGAAATGTACAGAGCCTCATTAAACCAAAAATTAACAAAAGTTAAGTCAAATAATCTTCGAAGTAAAAAACCATGGAATCAAATAGAAAAAAAAGATATAAAATATTTTGTACTTGTGTCTTATAGCCACCATACTCAATTTCTGTCGAGAAGTGAAGTTTGGTTAATCCTAATGAAATGAAACTAAGTATGATGAAAATATAATATTTTATCAGCAAAATTATGAAAACTACAACTTAGAAATATGCGCCCAGAACGCAAAAATGTCACTAAGAATTGTATTGAAATGAGCTCTGCCTTCTGCCGTTACCGCCACTCGGCACAGGTACTCTGCTAAGTCGGTTTGGTTGATTCTAGGTTCATAAGGTTGATTAGGTTGATCCTGGAAAATTCTAGTTGCCTTTTCTTTAGTCCTTGGCAAATCCCGAATTTTTTATTTTATCATCCATGGTCAGACACTATTTTCTATCAACACAGATCGCAACCTGAATGAATTTCACCTCATCGCCTGAAAAACCGGTTTTTAACAAAACTTCACTTCTCAAGAGAACTTTAGTGCGGTGGCTATAAGACACATGTTTCAAAGATTTTTTATCTATGAAAAAGACAATATCAACAGAAATTAAGTTAAAAACTTGTTCCGATAAACAAATTTGTCAATGAATAATAAAGAGCCAAGTTAAGCCAAAAATGAGTAGAAGTAAATTCAAATAATTTCCCAAGCGTAAAACTACTACAAATCACCATAAATAAATGCATTAAACCCAAAACGAACAGAAATTGCAATAAATAGCCGATTCAAACCCAAAACACGCAAACATTAACACAAGTATGGTTGAAAACCTCCTCAAGACCAGAACATAATTTGCACTTTACTGAAAACGAAATACATTTTGATTGTTTTAACTTTTTTCACTTTAATAAATAAAGAAGTAAGAAGACTATAAGGAATAAATATCAGAATATGTATAGTAAACTGACAATCCATGGTTACTTTTTTTTAGTAAAGTGCAAATTAGGTTCTGGTCTTGGGAAGACATGGATGTTGTGGGCCCTACTTCTTTTAATTTTTGCTCGTTTTGAGTTTGACTAGGTTATCTATTGTAATTTCTGTTAGTTTTGGGTTTCTCTTATTTATTAATGGTTATTTGTGGTAATTTTACACTTGGAAGATAAGAAAAATAAACTCGTAGAATTTGACAACACTTTCGTCCGTAAAAACTTAAACAATAAGAATTTGTTGGCTTCCAAAGCCAACTATCCTTTCAAAGGAAAGCTAAGCCTTCTTAAACTTTTTGGTGCCTTCTTAAATGTTTTTAGCTTAATTTTGATGATTGTCTGCCTACATTATTTTCTTCTTTAATTTTGTTTTTAATTTGGCACCGTCTACTGCCAAAATTTGCGGAAGTTCATATGAAATTTTTTTCATTCGCAGGCTTTTTTCTTAAGTTTTTGATATATTTTTGCCGTTCCTTAGCACTTTTCAACGAAATAAAAAAAAAAACTCTCAAATTTGGAAACCTCATTTTCCACGAGAGGGAGGGGGAATTTTCTAGGGGGATATTTTCCACGAGGAGGATTTCTACGGAGGGTATTTTCCGGGGGTATTTTCAGGAGATTTTTTCCCGGGGATATTTTCCATGGTGGGCGGTATTTTCCACGGGGAGGGAGTATTTTACGCGGGGGGTATTTTCCATAGGGAGGGTGTATTTTCCGGGAGGTATTTACCAGGGGATATGTTCCACGGGGTGATATCTTCCGCGTGGGGTATTTTTCAGTGGGGGGGGGGGGTAAACGACTAGAGCCGACTTTTAGCTATTCAGTGATATGGAAAAAGAATCAATTATGTATAAGCCTAACAAAACGTTAGTTTTATATTTGTACATGATTTTACTCATTCAGTCACTTCAGTGCGTTCCCAGGTGGGAGATGGAGGAACACCCTACAGATATTTAGGGTACCTTCATAGTAGGTGTGGAAGAAGGTGGACCTTGCCTTTGGGACTCCAAAATGGTAAATGGGACACCTTCAACCCCGGGCCGTAAATACATACGGAGGAGGAAGAAGACAAAAAGTAATAAAAGTATGACAGCACTGCAGGGTTCAAACCTTCTTGCGGAGGAAGAAGGCCCCTCGAATGTACACTCAGTACGCACCGCTGGCGTGTGGACAAATCCAGTGAGTTACTAACCTTCTCCCAGCAACGAGTTAAATTGCATGGTGACACAGAACATCGTCATGGGAGGATCTTCTATAGGAGAACAATTGCAGCAGGACGTATGATCCAGATCTATCGACAACGACCTCTGCTAAGGGCTGCCTCAACCCTGTCGGGGGTACCCGCAAGACTGGGGACCTCGCGGTCACTTCTATTTCCACTTGAGGAGTTGCACCCTCGGAGGAAATCATAGCATAGTTAACGGCCGACTTTTTCATAGGATTCTGATCAACGGACAATTTTTGTGTCCGTCTATTTTGGTTGGCATTAAGAAAAGAAAACTGTAATGGCGACAGTAATGTGGCGACTTTTGGCCACATGTAATGGCTGCGCTTTTGTAAGCAACAATCTAGTTAGAACCAATGCAGTATTTGGTCATAAAATGGCCTATAGGTTAACGTGGTATTCACATGACAATAAGACAGCTAATCTTATTGATTATGTTATTGTAAACCGAAGACTGGCAGGATGAATACAAGATACTAGGACATATAGAAGTGCTATTATTGACGTTAAAACTAACGACTACCCTCTATTAGAGCCTAGGATTAATTTAAAGCTGAAATTTAGTTAGTAGGTAGCTACCTTTCGGAAATATGTGACGGTAAATGGGGAAGAAAAACATTCCTGGACTTATATTATGCTGATGACTCAAACATACTAGCTGAAAGTGTGAGCAAAATAAATGAACTTTTAGAGGTTTTGCTAGTTCAGGGTGCTAAAATAGGTTCTCTTTAAGACTCTTCCTCAAATGCACCTGATGGAATTTTTGGGAAGGGCACTTTGTTCAAAATAAACCAAAGATTACATATAAAAAAAACTCCGGGATTGACACAACCACTCAGAGCCCAGGGGCAAGTGCTGTAAGCTTTGCCCTGTCGGCATATAAGGTTTTATGAAAGAAGTGGTCGGATAAACTTCAAAGGGGGATTATTTGATTAAAAACTGTAAGCTCTAGGGTTCAAAAGTGACCGAAGGGCAATTAGCCCCCCACACCCTTTTTTCCCAAATGAATTCAGTTAAAATTTTGAGATAGTCATTTTGTTCAAAATAGTCTATGTATCATATAACAATGCCTTTGGGGTTGACAGGGCCTTGCAACGACCGGGGTGCATGGGTGGTAAGCTATTCCCCAGGGGCATCTAAGATTTTATGAAATGGAATGATTGTATAAACTCTGGAGAAGGTGCGTTTGATTGGAAATTGAAAGTTCTAGTTCCCCATTTTAAGAGATAAAAGTTATCTTGAGCTCGTAGCCACCAAGATTGGGATATGATACTTTCCCATTAAAGATAGTCAGGCTTTTTAGTTTGTTTTATACTTTTTAGTCTATTCGTATATGATAGTTTCATATAAACAGACTTTCTATAAACGGGAGTAACGAACGCCAATCAATTGTGCAGATTAAAACAAACATTTGTGTGACATTAAAACTTAAAACGAACAGAAATTACTCCGTAAGAAAAGGGGCTGTTCCCTCTTCAACACCCCGCTCTTTACGCTAAAGTTTGACTCTTTCTCTCAACTCTACTTTTTAAAACAGTAAAAAACTTTAGCATAAAGAGTGGAGCGGTGAGGAGGGAATAGCCTCATTCATATGAGTAATAGTTTCTGTTCGTTTTAAGTTTGAATGCTGCTCCTTACTTTTTAAAACTTTTTCATATTCATATTTTCATTGTTTTTTTTTGTTTTAAATATTACAAGAAAATCCGGTGCCCCTTTCATGTAAATTCTCTTCCCCAATGACATATTCTTTCATTGAAAGAACCTACCACGTAATCCCCTCCCCTCAACTCCTCTCCCCCGACCAAAAAGAATCCCCCTGAAAATGTCTGTACACTTCGCAATACCCATTACTATATGTAAACTCTGTTCAAAGTTTGTAACTTGCAGCCCCTCCTCCGGGGCTGTGAGGGATTAAGTTGTCCCCGAGGACATAGTTATTAGATTTTTCGATTATGCTGAACAAAATAGCTACCTTAAAATTATGATCCGTTGACTTTGGGAAAAATGAGCGTGGGAGGGAGCCTAGGTCCCTCCAATTTTTGTCACATAAAAAGGGCACTAGAACTTTTAATTTCCGTTAGAATGAGCCTCCTCGCAACATTATAGGACCACTGGGTCGATACGATCACCCCTGAAAAAAACACGCATCCTTGATCTGTATTCTGGCAAAAAATACAAAATTCCATATTTTTGTAGATAGGAGCTTGAAAATCCTACATTAGGGTTCTCTGATATAGTGAATCTGATGGTGTGAATTTCGTTAAGGTTTATTAACTTTTAGGGGATGTTTCCTCCTATTTTCTAAAATAAGGCAAATTTTCTCAAGCTCTTAACTTTTGATGAAACTTTTATATTTAAAATCAAACAGTTCGTGGTAACGAACTGTAGTAAGGAGTGACCCGGCTCAATAGAAAACGGAACTGTAAAAAACGGAACTTCGATGCTAAAAGATATATGAAAAGAATCGGATTTTTATGCTGATTTTAAATGTATAAGTTTTATCAAACTTGGTCTTTGTCGTCAAAAGTTACGAGCCTGAGAAAATTTGTCTTATTTTAAAAAATAGGGGGAAACACCCCCTAAAAGTCATAGAATCTTAAAAAAAAAATCACACCATCGCATTCAGCGTATCAGAAAACCCTGTAGAAAAAATTCAAGGTCCAATCTACAAAAATGTGAAATTTCGTATTTTTCGTATCGACCAAGTGGTCCTAGAGTGTTGCAAGAGAGCTCATTCTAATGGAAATGAAAGGTTCTAGTTCCCTTTTTAAGTGACTAAAAAAATTGGAGGGCACCTAGGCCCCCTCCCACGCTCATTTTTTCCCAAAGTCAACGGATCAAAATTTTGAGATAGCCATTTTGTTTCGCATAGTCGAAAACCATAATAACTATGTCTTTGGGGATGACTTACTCCCCCACAGTCCCTGGGGGAGGGGCTGCAAGTTACAAACTTTGACCAATGTTTACATACAGTAATGGTTATTGGGAAGTGTACCGACGTTTTCAGGGGGATTTTTTTGGTTTGGGTGTGGGGTTGATGGGAGGGGGCTATGTGGGGGTATCTTTCCTTTGAGGAATATTTCAATGGGGGAAGAGAAATTCAATGAAAAGGGCACATATTTTCTAGCATTACTATTAAAAAAAAACAATGAAAATATAAACATGAAAAAGTTTTTTCAATTGAAAGTAAGGAGTACCATTAAAACTTGAAACGAACAGAGATTATTACGCATATGAGGGGTTCTAAAAATATTTTAGCATAAAGAGCGAGGTATTTAGGAGGAGATAAATACTTCGTTCTTTATGCTAAAGTATTTTTAGTAATTTCAACTATTTAGTCTACGGCCTTTCTTATTCAGGGGTCATTCTTAAAGCATTGGGACAAAACTTAAGATTTAGTGTAAAGAGCGAGGTATTAACGAGGAGTCAAACCCCCCTCATATATATATAATCAAAAATATAAGAATATAAAAGTTTGTTACGTAAGTTAATTAAGTTACGTCTATTTTTTACTAATAAAAAAAATTCAGTTTAATACAAAAATTTCATTTTAATAATTTATGTACGGAGAGCCAAAATCAAACATGCATTTATTCAAAAACGTTCAGAGATTAAATAAAAAAAACTAGTTTTTTTTAACTGAAAGTAAGGAGCGACATTAAAACATAAAACGAACAAAAATTACTCCGTATATGAAATGGGTTGTCCCCTCCGTAATCCCTCGCTCTTTACGCTAAAGTTTGACTCTTTGCCACAATTCTACTTTTTAAAATAGTTAAAAAATTTAGTCGCTCCTTGCTACAGTTACCACGAACTGTTTGATTAAAAAAAGGCCGAAAAAAGGCCGAAAAACGATGATAGTCACTTTTACGACTTTTATGACTCTTTGTTAATAACTTTTATGACTTTGTTAATAATAACATTCAACTTTCCTAAAGCGGTGTCTTGAATTTTAGAAAGCCTGAGAAGTTCATGCCTCCAAAACGAGAAATTCCATATTCGTCTCAGTGATGCATATACACTTTTATATCACATAAATGCTTTCCAAAAGTTCAATCCTGGTTAGGTCCCTGCCAAAAGTGGCATTTACTATTCATTAATAAGTAAGCTATGCATATTTTAATATGACGCATTTAATACCCTTTAATACAAAACCTTGAGATAGAAAATGGAACTCATCACTTTTCTATTTTCCATAAAATGGTGGGGAATCAATTCCATATTATGAACCTGTATCACGCATTCATGAACCGACTAATTGAAAATTATTGGTTTCCTACGGTCGAATGAACTTGTAAGAAAATAACGGTATCAAGATAGACAGATGTGAACTTATGGCTAGAACGGATTAAAAAGTTGCATTTTTATATCTGCTTGTCCAGTTTCCATCAAAATATTGGTTGCTAATGTGTTTCTAACGAAGCAGAAAGCTATTAGTAAATGGCCAGAGATACTAATGTAATAAGTATACCTTCTAAAAGAAGAAAAAATAGCTCTTTGGAGCCTATTTTACTAAAATAACTAGTTCCGGTAAATGAAAAATAATATATAGCACATAGAAAGCAAAACTTACATAAAATTAAATAGAAAAAATAAACTAAAAGTAAGCAGCAAAATTAGGATTTAAAAAAAGGTTTATTCACCATACGAGGGTGATGCCACCCCTCAATCGTTATTCTAAAAAATGCTAGTGATTTAGGAAAGCTTTTACTGTAATATAACGACCCTTGTACTCTAGCAGTCGTTCTCAAACAATTGGGACAAAGTCAAACTTTAGCGTAAGAGTGAGGGATTGAGGAGGGCAGTCCCCTTCATATATGGAATAATTTCTGTTTGTTTTAATTTTTAACATCTTTCCCTAGTTTCGGTTGAAAAAAAAATAAGTTTTTTCGTGTTTAGTCTATGATCGTTTTCCACATCATGCCCAGGCATAACCAAAATATGATGTAGGATACTGGTCCCGTAAACTCTCAAATTCTTACTAGTAAATTGCAAAGATAAGCAATTGTAAATTGTAGTTAGCGTTCCATTTTTCTGTTTTTCTGCTTAAGAACTAAAATGTTGGATATTAAATCAAAGTTTTTGACAAATTAAAGTTTTTAAATATTAAGTCAAAATTTCTGATAAAAAGGGGTTTTGTTGAATAGCTCTTTAACAGTATTTTTTTTTCTATTGAATTTTAAGTTGACGGAAAGAAATATTATTATTCCTATGGAGGAAAATTCGGCGTAACTTTTGATATTCTACAAGGCTGAACCCATCGTAGCCTCTTTGATAGAGATATCTGACCTTTGGATATATTATATACACATGTTTCAATACATTGAAACATTGTATATAAATAAGAAAAGAAAAATATTACCAGTTACTGCCGGAAACTGCTGGTAGAACTTCATTACTTATATCATTATATATATATTATTATATTAGTATATACATATTATCATGCGCATTATATTAAACACATTATATTATCATATACATACTCATTATTACTCATATGGGGGGAAATTTGGCATAACTTTTGATATTCTACACGGCTGAACCCATCGTAACCTCTACAAATAAGATATCTGATCTTTGGACACAATATATAGAGATGTTTAAATACATTGAAACATTGTATATAAATAATAAAAGAGAAACATACCAGTTAAAATTGCCGAAAACTGCTGATATCTCCACCCCTCCCTAGCACCAATAATAAAGGCTTAGACTAAATACTATCGGGGGGTAGAAAGATTAGGAATCAATTTCAATCAATTAGTGTAGTTAAATAAAGCTTTAAACTAAATGTCAGAAACACAATTCTGCATTAAGAGGGAGCTATTACCCTGAAATACTCTTATTCAGGCTTCATCTAAGTGAAGGGAGGAGAAGATCAACTCCTCAAAACTATTGGTTGGACTCAACTAAACATCCGCTTTTGCTGAATTGTTGTAGGAAAAGATGCAATAAAGATAACTTGTCGAGGAAAGAGATTTCCCTTTTTTGGGATACTTATTAAAGGGTTGTGATGTATGTTGATTTTACGGTTGAATTGCTATTAGGGTTTATTTCTGCTCATTTTAGGCTTAATGCAGCTCTTTACTTTTCCTTGAAAAACTTCTTTCTTGGAAATTTTTTTAAACTAATAATAAAAATAAGTAGAAATCACTTATTCTTTTTGTTAGTAACACACCCTCGCAAGCAACGCTTTTGGTGTGCTACCGATTGATTTTGTCTGTGTTATTTCCTTTGGTTAATAAATTAATACTACTACTACTACTACTTAAATTTCCCGTTCTTTACACTTACGGTCAAATATTCTTTTCTTGGAAGTAAATTAGAATGAAGTAACTATAGCTAGTTGATAACTACATGGGTCTTATTTTCCGCTTACTTTGTGAATATTCAAACTGACATTTACTTTATTTAAACATTAAATAAACTAGTTTTCTAAAGTAAAGCCTAAGATAAAAACGACCCTATCCCATTCTGAAGCTTTTTTTCAGTTTTTTTTTATATTATGTCGAGAAAAAAGCTTTCAAGTTTTTGTCAAATTAAAAAACGGTTGAATTAAAAATTAAATGAAGTTGGATCAAATTAAAAGACTTAAAGAAGTTGCAAGAATAATTAAAACGTATGTTATAAACTCATTAGATACTAATACAGCAGTACCATAGATATAGTTTGCTGCTGATCCTTATGTTCATAGACATCATGTCGACGAATACAAAGTTGTCGAGGGTCAACAACATATAAAATACATACTTATTTAAGGATTATTGACATGGCTTCGAACGGCAAGCTTAAAGTGAAAATTGTTATCAAACATGCCATTTTTAGAATGCACAAGGAATGAGAGGTTTTTTTTTATTTTTTTTACGTGTCGGGATGATACCCTAGAAATCTTAAACTTAATTTACGTCACAAGCATTCCCCGAAATCAAGCTGTGCGAGGAGAAAGACTGTGAGTCACAGCATAAATATATGTATGAATAGTAGCGATAAGTTTCTTCAAAAATAACACACATTATAGCACGCTAACTGGTAAGTTCCCTGTTCGCCAGAGCAATACTTTCAGCTGCTAGGCTACTTGCCTTTTCATCCGATAAAAGTGCTAAGCGTTTGTCATTGCGCGTGCGCGAACAGGCAGAGTCATAAAGAGAGGTCTAGATTAATATGGTTCAAAAATCTTTAATGGAGATAATAGTACTTTTCGCCACTGTATATATATATATATATATATATATATATATATATATATATATATATATATATATATATATATATATATATATATATATATGTATATGTATATATATATATATATATATATATATATATATATATATATATATATATATATATATATAAATATATATATATATATATATATATATATATATATATATATATATATATATATATGTATATATATATATATATATATATATATATATATATATATATATATATATATATATATATATATATATATATATATATATATATATATATATATATATATATATATATATATATATATATATATATATATACCTATGCTGTGTTGTGAATGCTAATACTAAATACTGGTCGCCTTAAAAATCTGATAGAGGTATTTTCAAGACCTTTGGCGAAAACAAAGTATTTTATACATTTGAATGTGATTTGTGCTTACCCCCAACAACAAACAGTTCCTGGTAACGAACTGTAAGTAAGGAGTGACCTGGCTCACTAGTAACCGCAGCTCTAAAAAACGGCATTTTGAGACCAATAGTTACATCAAAGGAATCACATTTGTATGCTGATTTTAAATATATAAGTTTCATCAAGCTTAGTCTTACCCATCAAAAGTTATGAGCCTGAGAAAAATTGCCTAATTTTTCAAAAATGGGGGAAACACCCCTAAAAGTCAGAGAATCTTAATGAAAACCACACAATCAGACCCAGCGTATTAGAGAACCCTACTGTAGTGGTTTAAAGCTCCTGTTTGCGAAAATGTGGAATTTTGTTGTTGTTTTTTTGTCTGAAGAAAGATCACGGATGCGTGTTTGTTTCTTGTTTTTTTTTTTCTATGGGTGATAGGATTGGTGCAGGGGCCCTAGAATGTCACAAGAAGGTCCTTCGAACGAAAATTAAAAGTTCTGGTGCCCCTTTTAAGTGACCAAAAAACAGGAGGCCCCCTACAACGCTCATTTTTTCCCAAAGCCAGCGGAACCAAATTTTTGGATAGCCATTTTGTTCAGCATAATCCAAAAAAAGTCTAATAACAATGTCTTTGAGGACGACTTAATTCCCTAGATTCTGCGGGGGAAGGGCTACAACTTATGAACTCTGCTCATTGTTTACATATAGCATTGATCATTTTTAATTATACAGACGTTTTCAGGGGGATTTTTCTGGTATGGGGGGGTCAGGAGGAGGAGGTTACGTGGGAGTATCTTTCTATAAAGGAATTTTTCATGAGAGAAGACAATTTTCATGAAGGGGGTGCCGAATTTCCAAGTATTATTTAAAGAACAATTTGAAATTAAATATAAATAAAGCAATTTTTTCAACTGAAAGTAAGAAGCGAAATTAAAATTTAAAAAAAACAGAAATTCTTACTTATATGAGAGAGTTCACTGAAAGTAAGAAGCAACATTAAAACATAAAACGAACAGAAACTATTACGTATACGAGGGGGCTCGCACCCTCGTCAGTACCTCGCTCTTCACGCTTAAGTTTTTTTAGAACTTTCAAAAGAGCTATTTATTCGAATGAAATGGCCTTTGTGATTCAGGGATCATTCATAAAGAATTGGAACTAGTTTTCTTTCTACAATTAGCCATGACAACTATTCCATTTTAATTCAAAAATTAACGGAAATTAAATTGAATTAAAATGAATTGAATTAAAACGGAATAGTTTTGGGCATCAAATCATGGCTAAATTGAGTGAGAAGAAAAACCTGGCATTAATTCCTCCCTTATTAGGATTGTATAAAAAGGAGTAGAGTTCATTTGTTAATAGATATGTCTATCTATTATCCGTCCATGCATCATTACTAGGGCAGTAGAACCAAGGTAGATAGTGATAGAGCTAATATAGTTTTTCAAGTGTTTGATTAATTTGACTTGGGTAAACGGCGGAAGTATGCGGATGCCTCTCTTATTGGACCAATACACGGTTTGTTGTCTTTTAGCAGGTCACGCCTGCCAAGAGTCTCAGGCAGGTTGACCCAGAATTCAAAATTGACATAGGACTATTAGATTGCTTGGATGGGAGGTAAACAAGGGACGCGCTTGCTTCTGATCTTAGGGAGGTTGAACCAAGAATTTAGAATTGAAACATGAGACCATTAATTTCGCCTAGAATGAGAGGAAAACAAGCGTCTAAAGGCAAAATGGGGCATTCTGCAATGAGTGTCAGGCAAGGCAATTGATTCAATTTATGAACTTAAAAATTTGTTAGACTAATAAAAAAGTTAAATTAATGTTAGTAGAACAACAAGTTGACTGAAATTGCAAAGGGGAATAAGAGTCCAAAGCCTACAAGGGCCTCCTATCTGCCTAGAATGTTATGCAAGTGCGATTGCAATTATAAACTAAGACAGTTGGGCTGACAAAAAAATTCAACTGTCTGTGCTTGTGTCTTGGGTTCGACTGTCTAGGCTTTTTCATAAGCTCAGTTTTACCTACAAAAATACCCAGAAAGTCAATAAAATGGTATTACCCCAGAATAGTTGGGCGAGGAAAAAAAAGTGAAATTTCATCAATTATAATTACAAATTTGCAACCGAAACCCCTGCCGATAATCCACGGACCTTATATGAGGGGGTCACTATAGATGAAAAAAATAATGAAAAAACAAATTGGCTGAGAAAGATGGACTAATTTGGGGCAATGTATAGTATACTATTCGGATAGTGATTGGAGACAGCGGGCACCCCCTCTCCGCCTATCCCGATGAGAAAGAGAGAGAAGCTTGAATGCTATACAATGGACATGTGCTAGATGGGAACCCCATATGAAAATAAATATATTGTTGGTATATGCCTAGCGCATGGTTATCGCTTGAGCAACGGTCTAACCATTCACAGCTTTAACCATCCGTGTTTTAAGCGGCGAACATGGGCTTGATGGAATCCTATATGAAAAAGGAATATATTGTTGGTATGTTTGTAGCGCAGGGTTACCGCTAGAGCAACGGTCTAACTAGCCACGGCTTGAGGGCATCCGTACTCTAAGCGGAGAACATGAGCATGAAAAAGGACAAAATTGTTGGTATATGTTTAGCGATTGATTACCGCTAGAGAAACAGTCTAACCATTCAACGGCTTTAAGTACATTCTAGGAACTATAGTTTACCAAACTTTAGCGTAAAGGGTAAGGTATTGACGAGGGGGCAAACCCCCTCATATACATAATAATTTCTTTTCGTTTTATGTTTTAATGTTGCTCCTTACTTTCAGTTGAAAAAACTCGTTTTTCTTATTTAATATAATTCAAATTTGACTTGCCACTCTCTCTAAGATCTAGGCCAAACACGCTTTTTAACTAGTCTTATATCTTTTTCCATCAATGTCCACGTGTAAATAGGCTCTCAATAGTGGGTTTTCTCTACCCACGTCGAACCTGTCATTTATATACTGGAAGATACCCTCTGAAAATAGGAGAGAGGTAAATGTACTTATAGCAGCTGAAAGCTATGCCGCTACGCCATATAGCAGCATCATTACATAATGGCGTAAAAACAATGGCATAGTACTAAACAGCCTAGAGAGCACGTTTGTATATTTTAAAAGACCATGCCACATGTCCAGCCCTATTCTTTTTTATCTATTATATGGAAGCGAAACCATACCTCATCCACAGGTGTTAAGTTCGTTGATATAAGTTTTGATTTCTTCCTGATTTTTAAAACCCATATAACCCATATTTGCTCCCTTGTCCTTAGGCAGACAGTGATGTTAAATCACAATAATTCTTATCTTTCACCTGATATAATGTTTTCCCCGTATTATACCGGTTTCTCACTGCCGCTTTATCACTAACGCTAAGTGGCTTACGCTATGGTCCTTAATTAAATTGCTTTCGTATTGAAACTTTGTCTATCCCCCTGAGGTTTTAAGTAGCTCCTTAACGTCTGTCTTGTATGCGCTGTTAAAATCTCAGAAAAAATACGAAGAAACATTTTCTATAATAAAAGGTACTACTCTTAAAAAAGACATCGAATTTGTCTTGTTACCCTGACTCCAGCAGTGATCAACACTGATCTGTCGGCTGTTCTCTTAAAGTATTGAGTTACTTGACTTAAGTACCATCCGTCCTTAGAGGTAATTTTGAGCTTCTTCTTTCGCCCTTCTATTGATGTAACTCATGTTTCCAATTCTATCTTCTATGAGGCGGAGAAGGTGTGGTAGGCTAAGGAACGAGAAGTTGTCTCTCCATCTCTTGTGGGGGTACCCTCTAGGTCAGGAGCCATGTGCGCGGCCTTCAAAGGTTATCCTCGAGAGGCGAGCACTTCCTATACGTTGTATGTGCCGTAGCCATCTAAGCTGCTACAGTTTTATTCAGTCGAGAATGGTTAGGTTCAACTTGACGCTGCAAAGAAGCTTGATGATAGAAATTACACCGTAATAAGTTATACCGGCAATTCATGGCATTGATTTTTTTTTCAAAGGCAGTAAGACGATACTTATCATTTGTTTTTTGAGTCTAGGATTTACAAGCATAAATGGCTATAAGGGCCATAAGCGAGTTAAACATCATCACTATAAGCGTTTTTGATAAGTTCTTGTTCCTTCAGATGGGCATTAGACTTTTGAAGATGGAATTCACAAGTGCTAAACGTGTCTTGATGTCTTTGGAGTGGTTATTGTCGGAGGTGAGTAAGCTACCAAGGTAGCAAATTCATCGACCAACTCCATATTATCATGTTCTAGTGTAGGCTGAAGTCTACCTGATAACCAGGTTTACGTGAGCAGGGCATGGCAATCGCTTTCGAGGTGTTGATGATCATCCGAAAGAGGTTGGTTATCGTGAAAGTAGAAACTAAAAAAGTGGATTATTTTTGTCTACGCTGATAGTAGCCTAGGTAGGTTGGACTTAATGAGCATTACCATCACAAAGTCTACCACTAGATATAACTTGGTGGTGTAAATCATCCATCTTCAATTCGAATTATTCAAATCACTTTCAATTTTCAATGTTGCATACATTACGGACCTTGTGTTGACATTTTCTCAACTTTGTAACCGGCTTTCGTTACTGAGCTTAAGTGGCTTACGCTACAGAGCCTATGCGACACGAACCTTAAATGAACCAGTGTAAAAAGCCTGTAAGTAAACCAGTGTAAAACCAGTGTAAAAACGTGAAATCGACATAATTCTTTTGTGTTTCCATATCTTTCATATTTTTAATCCATAGTACCACAAAGGCAAAAGTATACTTAATAAAATTGTGGATGCTTGAATTGTGTAGGTTGTGTAGGCGTATTTTAATTTTTACAAGATTCTTGATAACTCTAAGTTTCAGCTGTGGGTGACAAACTGTGTCTAGAGGACAGTCCTCCCCCACCCTGCCCAGTGGCAAACTACAACACTTTCCAACATACCAGAGAGCTCTATCAGCATGTGCCCAGTCTCTGTTTACTCTGTCCTTATCACACAAGTACTGTTTGTTGCTACGTTATTCATTCCGGAAATTTCTTATACTTAAAAGTTCATAGATAACCATCCAAAAATCCCTCATTATTCTGTCAGTTTTACTTCGCAATTCGTACCAACTCGTATACACTTCCCCTCTTCTTATAAAACTATTTACAAGTATCTTCTTAGCGTTCAAGCTCGTTGTCTTTTTCTTTTTTTTCTATGTTTCAATGCCAACTAGGTCTTTCCACTTTCCTCCATTTTCTTTGTTTCTGGTTACCATTATTAATATTGTTGCTCCTTGTTTTTTTAAGTATTTTACTGTATTCTAGTGTATATTCTCCTTTTTCTTGATTGTGTATGGTTGAACTTGACTTGATCCATTGACACGGCGGTTCTTGTAATTGGAAATTCGGCTAACGCTTTAACTACGCGGGTATTACGGCATCTATTAAAAAATTAGTTGAATGAATAGATGTCGAGATTGTAGCGTAGTTCAAACCAAACAAAATTAGCCGACATTTTCAACTAGAAGAACCGCCGTGTCAATGGAGCATTTTTAACTTCAACCATTGAAATTTTTCCATCACAGCATACAGATAGAAATTACATCTTCTTCATTTTAAGTTTTCTTCAATTTTGTCGTCCAAAAGCAATTTGCAATTTTAAGCGGTGCGTATTTACATGTTAGTGGAGACGGAAAGTATTTTTCAATACCTAGGGGGGGGGCAGGGGCAATTTTTCTTTTTGCCCTAATAGAATTACCAAAATAGATATTCTCCAGGATCTAGGGGAGGAGCAGAAAACTATGGGGTAATTTACCCCTAAACTCCCCCTTTCCACAATTGGCACAATTTTTTGCCTGTTAGAAAAGGGTCAGTCTAGCAGAATTTTATGAAACGTAGTTTCTGTTTTAAGATTCCAAGGGATTTCAGCAATAGCTACTATTCTAGTCACTCAGTTTTGAGAATACTGTTTTATTGATGTCATTAAACTGTTTATGCAAAAAAAGAAAAAATAGGAAAATATCACTTCCTCAAGCCTGGTAATGAACCACATATTGCAGTTCCAGCTAAAGGCATTTAATCATGAGATCAGTATAGCAGTAATATCAACAAAAAGAATAAAATTGCCCATAATAACATAGATTTCTAAAAGGTGCTAGTAAAAGTAGATTGAGTTTTTAACATCTAATAACACCCATTAATGGAGGTTTTAGCAATTACAAATTTTGTTACGTCACAAAAAGGAAAATATTAAAATATATCATGTTTTCAGTAAAGAGCCACTAACCCTCTGGCCTTCAGTATGCTTAAGGGGCGCAAGTACTACTTATTTCCGAGGAAGTTTTTGCTTGCTTTAGATTTGACTTGACTTTCCATTGTAGTTTATGTTCTTTTTGAGTCTCATTTATCAGCTGATAGAGATTCTGTTCATTTAAATTCCAAATTATTTTTTGACTCTATTTCTGCTTGCCTGTTCAAAAATTAATCCCATTCAATTTGCTATGCAAACATTTATGGAAAATTTTTATTTCAGTTATTTTTTTTCATTTTCAATTGACATTGCATTCTTATTAGTTAATAAAACTAATGTTTTTAAAGTTTTTGTGGTTTACCTCCTAATAATCAAGATTTTGGGTGGCTATTTACATTCTAGACACCGTTTTGGAATAATTTTTTAATTGTGTTTTTTTTTTTGCTGTAGAGTATTAAGTGGACCCACAGAAAAAAATTATTTAATTAACCGGATTAAAATTTTTGGCCTTCTTTTGGGCCAGGTCCACCCTAGCCCTCATCCTGTTACAGTCTTTAAAATAGACATTTTATTATTAGAATCTTACTGAACTATATATAGTTCTAAATTATTTATTGTTTAAATAAACAAATCTTTAGCGCATATATGAAAACACTTCTGTTTTTTTTAAGAATGAAAATAAAACAGGCCGTCAAGAATAAATGCAACCAGAATTGTTTTTGGTTGAAATTCCCTTAGTTCTGAAACTTTAATTTAGCTGTTCCTGAGATATTACAGATATGCCTTTTTGGTGACCTCGATACATTTAGAGTCCTTTGAGATAGTTTGACTTCCTCCTCAACTTTCCCTGAAATTTTTAATTTAATACCCTAAGCTGTTCCAGGGACATTGTAGATATGCCATTCTGATGGCCTAGATTAAATTTAAAGTCTTTTTGTTAGTTCAGCTTCCTCTGATAGTTCCAACTTAATACCTTTAGTTATTTTGTTGATATTACGGATAATTTTCCTGGATAACCTGGATGTATGTAGTGTTTTTTGATTTAGTCAAACATTCCCCTCAGATTTCCCCGAAAGTTTCAACTTAATATCCTAAGCCATTTCTGAACCATTGCGGATTCATCCTTTTGACAACTCAGATGCAAACTGTGTCTTATGATTTAGTTCATTCAGCATCAACTCATAGTTTGAGTTTAATACTATTAACTGAATGAAAGTAAAACTGAATTAACTATTAACTATTAACTGAAAACTATTAACTGTGTAGATGCAAACTGTGTCTTATGATTTAGTTCATTCAGCATCAACTCATAGTTTGAGTTTAATACTATTAACTGTTCCTGAAATATCGCATGTGGACTTTTATTCAGCATCAACTGATAGAAACTGAATGAAACTGAAATGCAACTGAATGCATCAACTGAATGAAAATTTTATTCAGCATCAACTCATAGTTTGAGTTTAATACTATTAACTTTTCCTGAAATATCGCATGTGGTTGCTATCAACTGATAGCAACTGAATGAAACTGAAATGCAACTGAATGCATCAACTGAATGAAAATTTCATTCAGCATCAACTCATAGTTTGAGTTTAATACTATTAACTGAATGAAAGTAAAACTGAATTAACTATTAACTATTAACTGTGTAGATGCAAACTGTGTCTTATGATTTAGTTCATTCAGCATCAACTCATAGTTTGAGTTTAATACTATTAACTGTTCCTGAAATATCGCATGTGGACTTTTATTCAGCATCAACTGATAGAAACTGAATGAAACTGAAATGCAACTGAATGCATCAACTGAATGAAAATTTTATTCAGCATCAACTCATAGTTTGAGTTTAATACTATTATCTGTTCCTGAAATATCGCATGTGGACTTTTTACGACGTGCATACACAATATACATAAAGTCATTTGAGTTAATTTAAAGTTTTTCGCTACTTTCCCTGAAATTTTAGACTTAACACCATAAGCTATTCATAGGACATATCAGATATACCATTTTGGTAGCCTGGATTCACTTAAAGTATTTTGATTTACTTAAATTCCGCTAGATAGTTTCGGTTTAATACCATTAGCCGTTTCCGACATTTCTAAGATATACAATTTGGACATAATGGATGCACTTAAATTTTTTTCAATTAGTTCGATATCGCTCTCAAAATTTTTTGCAAATTTTAATTTAAAACTCTTAACCGTTCCTGAGATACTGCAGATACGGCCGTTTGATAACTTAGATACACTTGCACTTGTTTTAAGTGTATCTTAAATTTGAACAAAACTAAATTTGGTTCAACATTCCTCTCCATATTTCCTGAAAGTTTGAACTTTATACCCATAGAAATTTTCAAGATATTGCAAGTGAGCCCTTTTGACAATCTAGATGCACAAACTATCACTTCATTTAGTTTAAGTAATCCGTGAATATTTCAACTGAATAGCCAGAGCTGTTTCTGAAATATTGCATATATTCTTGCTTTAAACCTGGATGAACACGATATCTTATCAATTAGTTTAATATCTCCTGTAAGTTTCAGTTTAATTCCATTAACCGTTTATTTTTAATAATACAGATACACATTTCTGACAACTTGGATACATATTGGCCTATTTAAGTAGCTTTAACATCTTCCAGAAGTTTTCAAGTTCAAGTTTCTTATCAAACATGCCATTTTATCAACCTTGACGCAGTTAAAAACTATTGATTTAGTTTCATGCTCCTCTCAACATTACTTCAGAGATTTAACGACCTTAACTCTACATGAGATACTGCATATTCACCTTTTTGATTAAATGGATCCACATTGTGACTTTTTATTTAGTTCAAAATATCCCTCAGCATGTCTTTGAAATTATAACTTAATACCTTTAGCCATGGAACATTTTCCCCGCTTAGGTCCTGAAATATTGCAGATACACCTTTTGGACAACCCGAATGAATACAGTTTCTTTGGATTTAGATTTACACCGCCTTCAAAATGCCTTGAAAGTTTCAATTTATTACTCTTAGTCGCTCCTGAGATATTGCAGGCTTCCGGCGACCTTGATCCATGGAATGTCTTTTGATGTTACATGGGAACTTGCATCGTTTACATCCCTAGAAGTTCTGGGCGTTCAATTCATCCCTGGAGGTACAACTATTGGAACTTACGACTATTTTGAACTGAGAGGTTGAATCAAAATTTAGATCAAATGTCTTTTAGGGCTGAAGAGGGAAGAGCTGATAGGAAATGCTGATAGGAGGACTTGTTGCCCTTCAATCCCCTTCGACTCTTAAAAACGGTAATAAAGCTTTCAATTTCCATATGAATGAGCCCCATCCGAAATTTCTACGACAAGTAATTCATTACCAGGGGATTTGAGGGAAAATAATACAATGAAGCTCTTTACTTACACAGTGCTATTGCCCTAGCTAGAATTACTTATGTCATGAATAAGATCTATTGGCAATTGTATGATATACCCCCGACCACTCAAGTTGTTCATTCATTGACGCATTGTAAAAATGTTCCCTTTTTGTTAGTTTCTTTCAGCTTAGCGTTAGACAAGACAAAGAGAACGACAGAATTGAATGGAAAATTTGGACTATATATTTGCACATTAAGGGGTGGGGGTAATATATTAGGACAGTGTGAAGTTAGAAAACAATTCTTACTACATAATATGCAGAATAATTGCACCTAACACATTAGGCATGCAGACCCGGTATACTGTACCCCCACCCCGTAATGTGCAAGTGTATAGTCGAAATTGAACTTTGTGCACAAGTGCCTTAGTTCTGACTATCATCGACGTCTTCTTCCCCCCTTCAAAGAAAACCCCCCAATCCTTCCCAATACAAGACTTAATGCTCGTAGAGCTCCAAATATTCAACTTGACTTGTGTCCCCAAATGTTGACAATGAGGTACAATAACTCTTTCGTTCCCTATTTTGTTTCGCATTTTAATAATTGATTTAACTTTGTAACTATGTTTAGCCCTTAACATTTATTTTATCATTGTAATTGTAATTGTTCTGACTTGCTTATGCTAGCTTGTGTGCTATTTTAGCCAATAAATCATATTCTATTCTATATTCTATTCTAAATTTGTTTTTAAAGTGTTATATTTTTATCATACTTAGGTCTATTTTATTAGGATTGAGCGTCAGAGAAACAGGTTCTACCTAGATGAAGAATATTAGGTCGGTGGTATTTCATACAAGTACCGATTTGTTCTCCAAGACTGTATAATGTAACATCAAGTCTTAAGTTATACTATTGTGAAAGTTTCTACCACATAAGTTTAAAGCACCATTAGAGCTGACCAGGCCTGCTGCTGTAATAAAGTAGGTTTTAATTAAAATCTTTGCAAGATTAGATTTCTTTTTCCCAACCTTTAAAATAATACAATTCCTATCGTTTGGCTCAGCCCCTTTCTTTAGTTTCTAGGCTTTCTATTCTACATGTATAGACATGTATGGCTTTCTATTCTTTCAAAATTTGACGTGTTCTATTTTATCACATATACAAATGGTTGGAAATTTGAATTTCTGGCATCAAGGTATTTTTTTTTGTTTTCTGACTGTCATGCCAATCCGTCTTTTATAAGTAGCATTGTATCAACAACGGTATAAAAAAGGGGGTAGGTTTTAATTCGTGGAACATACCGCCCTAAAGAATACCGAAGCTGAGTATGCTTACACTGTACTGTAGTATAAAATTTACAGAACATGTACGTAGAGCACAAGCACTATACATAAGCACATAAACATAAATAAGATAATTATAGTAATTTCAATAATAATAATAATTTAATTGAAAAGCAGTCATACAAAAGAGAGGAGCATAAAAAAAATAAACAAAAAATATTCCGCGAGTAATCGTGAAATTTGATTCAAAGCAAATATTTTGGCAAGGACCTGTGCCAAGCTCTTTTCAGTGCTAAAAAAGTTTTAGAAAAAAATTCTTCAATTTTTCTTGTTCTTCTTTTCTTTCATCAAATTAGCATTTTGTTTTAAATTTTATTTACTGTTCAGTGATAAATAATGAATTATATAGTAATTCACTGCATCTATACCACGCAGCCTTCTAGACAGTATCCACCGCCTTCTAGACCATGCAGACCAAAGAAATTGTATATATTAAAATTCGATGCATAAAATGTAATAAATTGTGCATTGTATAGTATGCATTGCATCTATAATATGCATGAAATTTGTACTATAGCAAACACCAACGTCTAGACCCTATAGACTACCTAAATGCTATGAATGAATGAATGAACTTTATTACCCGTAAAGTATAAAAAACACAAAGTACGGAGTATTATGAATAAATAAACAAAAACAAATACGATAAACAGCGAAGAAATACAAAATTGAAACTAATAAAAGACAATATGGATTAATCAACCAGTATCAATATGGAAAAAAGGCTGCAGAGGGTCATAAACGTGAATAAAGTTGACAGTCTTTTTACATAAATCATCACTGGAAGACCGAATCCGAGAAGGCACATCTACTAAACCAAATCGAGCAATTATTTTTTTGTTTCGGTGCCATCTAGGAAGCCGGAGGAGGAATTTGCAATATCTGAAATAAGCCGTACGTAGAGTATGTCGATCTTTCTTACGAAACAGATGAGCCATGCCTGATAAAAACAAAAGCACAGGGGCGCAATAAGCGTTATAAATCATGCACAAACCGTTGCGGTTATAACGGCTTTTGTTTGGGGATATTTTTCCGTAAGCGACGCGTAGGTTTTTCACGGCTTGATTCACTAGGGATGAACAGGTAGCGGAAAGTGTTGGGCCGAAACACAGACCAAGCCAACTAACTAAAGAAGAACATGGTAGAACTGCAGTCCCAGTAACGAATGGAGCGACCGCATAAGGGCTATTAAAACAAATAAACTCGCATTTAGACGCATTAACTGACAGTCCAATCTTAGATAGTTCATTGGTTAATATAGTAAAATTAGAAAGCAGTCCACGGCGAGTCCGGGCAACAAGAAGAACGTCATCTGCATATGCAATAGAAGACAAACCAGTATTACCGTAAAAAACCGAACTTCTAAGGGGACGCAGGCACGATGCAAGCACGATGCAAGCACGCATTTAAATATACTAGGAGACCATTCCAGGTAACTTGAATTTTAGACTTTGAATACCAAGAAGACAATAAACTTAGTACGGAAGGATTAACACCTGAAGACGCAAGGGAAAATAGAGCCTGAGAGTGTACAATATTGTCGAAAGCTCCAGAAATATCAACAGTAAGCCAGTATAAAGACATTTTAGCTTTTACGGCATCTTTCATGAGTCGGCTTAAAACATGATGTGCATGGGAGCAACCAAAACTTTTCCGAAAACCAAATTGAAAAGGCGTAAAATCACAATTCGACTCAATTTCTGGTAGTAACAAATGTTCAAGCAACTTACTTAAGAAACACGACACTGTAATGGGACGATAATTCATACATGACGTGGGGTCCTTGCCTCGCTTTTGAATAGACGTTACACGGCCACAAAGGAAACTATCAGGAACAAGCGACTGTGCTAAGCAAGACTGGAAAAATATTTGTAAATGGTTAAGTAGAGCAGGACAATCATAAGCAAAAAATCGGTAAGAAAGGCCGTCACCATCAAGGCTATTTGAACGCTTAATTTTTCTTAAAGCCCGGCGAATTTCAGATATTGCTACAGGCTGGACATGAGCCTGCAGGAGACGGTATGGTAAAAGCGGTTTAAGCAACTTATAATAAAAAGACTGAAGAAAACTATTAAATACACTGAACACACGCTTATAATGATCAACAAAATTAGCTAGCTGGAGACAAGATAGGGTAGATGGGGAACATTTCTCACTATTAATAACCTTATTCCAGGAGGCCTTATCGGTGGGGCCTGGCCATGCATTCAAGCGTGCCCTCTTCAAACTGGCCTTATATTCAAGTTTACACTTTTGTTTCACAGAGAAAACAGCTCCGGAAGATGGTCGGTCACATGATATCCACATACGTAGCCAAAATTTGGCTTTTTGCTTAGCACGTTTTACTTCAGGATCAACGTTCCAATTAGGCTTTCTTGTACCAATCCTAACTTTATCCACAGGCACTGCAGCTTTGGAAGCTGATTTAAGGCAATGGACGATTTGACAATAATAGAAATTTAGATCAACTGTACTTGAAGGCGAGGAAACTGACGTTTGCAGCAGGTGATATGGCACTTTTATGGTCGAGAGTAAAGCAGTTAGCCTAGCAAGGTATAGTGGGACATTAGCACGATCCCAATTCAACTTCATATGCCACTTCGGCTGAGCCGAAAGTATTTTGCCAGATAGCTCACAGGACAAATTACAGCTAAGAATAAGGTGATCGTCGTCAATCTTCTCTTCGTCCACCCTGACAATCGATGATATTAAGCTGGAACTGGAAGAGATCACGTGATCCAGGTTCGATTTTGAACAGCCTCTGTTATGAATATACGTGAATGGGAGGCTCTTAACTGCGACGTGATATATGCTAGGAAGTGATTCTAGCAAGAGGATTGATCTATCGGAGGTACCAAGAATGTCACAGTTAAGGTCACCAGCTAAAACCCAATTTAGGTCTTTCAAACGTAGACTTTCGAGTAGAGACTTTAAACTGGAGCAACATTTAGCGAAAGATGTGAACGATGCTATAGAATGTCGATCGCAAGGTAAGTAAACGTTTATAAAGGCGGTACTGTCACATTGAATCGCTAAGATGTTATCATCACAATGAATCACAGAGGGCTTTGATGGGGAACGGAAAAAAATTGCTAGGCCACCGGAAGGGCGGCCTCTAGTTTTCTTGGCCTCTTGCAAAAAGAAATGGTGGACAGAAGATCGCTTCAGGCTAGAAACGTTTGATTTGGTCAAAAGATGTTCTTGCAAGAACACTATGTCATGGACTAATAATTCATTAATTAACAAGTCTTTGTCTTTTGTGCCGTTAATATTAAGAGAAGCAAAACTTAAAATAGTGCCTTGGTTCATTTTGGAGCAGAGTTCAGAGCGCGTTTGATCACTGGGCAATTCATACTATAGGAAACATGAGCTTCGCCGCAGTTGGCACATTTCGGAGCCTCTAAGCAAGGATTGTCTTTAGTATTGGAATGGCATCCAGAACATTTAGAGCACTTCATCTCATTCGGGGCACATGGGCAGTGAGCTAACGAATGATGGATACTTTGGCATCTAAGACACCGTCTGGGCAATTCTTTGTATTCCGATATTTTAAAAGACTCGTAACCCAAGCGCAGACCTGTAGCGATGGCAGATTTTAGTGCAGCGGAATCAAGGAACTCTAAAAGGAATGTATGAGAAGAGCCGATCTGGCTGGCCTCAACAAGACCAGGAATAATGGAGATGAGTATACTGCTAGAAACACTGTCGGGAAGTCCCCTAATTACTCCAAGAGGTTTGCGATCAATCACTTTAGCAAGAATATTTGGATAGCTCGCAACAGCAGATGCGGCAAGAGAATTGGCGGAAACTTTATCCCGCGTAACAACAACCCATCTTTTCCTTACCGGATCGGACTTTACCGACACAATACCGTCATGTCCGGCGAAAGAATCAAGCTTTTCCTTGCGAGAAACGGGGTCTCTTAGTTCTGGAGGCGGATATTTAAGGACAACGGCGTACGAGGGTTTGTGATTGGTACCCTTACTATCTGAGACCAAAGAACTATTAATAGACGTTGTTGGACTATTGAGGTGAGCAAGCGATTTTAACTGATCAAGGCACTGGTTGACTTTGGCGGTAAGGATAGAATAAGCTGACGCCGGAATGCTAGTGACTTCAGAGGGGGATTTGATCACGAACTCTGGAATATCAATATTTTCTGCAGAGCAGCGAGAAAGAGTAGCGATAATGTCCGACAATGAACTATTCTTAGCACTGGGTCCCGAACGACGAGGTATAGGCTCATCTGGGAAGCAATTGCTATATAAAAGTTTCTTAGCTCCAAGAACATCTTCATACGGGAAAAAATCACTAGCGTATTTCACAATAGACTGATGGTCCAACCCCTCATCGAGATTATGCTGAGCAAAATTCAAAACTGGGCAATAATAAAGCGTACTGGTATTCCAATTGTCCATGATAAGCAAATTTCACTCACGGCTCGGCATCAGTCCAAAAACAATTAAGTGAAAAAGGTATATCCACAGAGAAGTTCTCAATAAGCACAATTATGAAATGATCCGCACTGGCTAAATGAATGCAATGAGAATAAATAATAACTTATCTTTGAGTGGGGCTAGTAATCCAGTGATTTGCAAGTAATCCAAATATTTCAATGCACGACTCAGATGATAGTAGTGCTGAATACTAACTCACAGCCACAATCCATGATATCCATGACAATCCATGACAATCACAGCTATATCATATAGCTTTTGCTTAGAATAGTATGTATGGTTTCTCTAAAGTTATTTTCATAGCCTACACCACAAGAAATTATTATTCTTTTTACAGGTTATGGTGAATCTTTTACTGTGGGTTTCATTTATTCATTGATGGTTATTTTTGTTCTTTTCAAGTTTGAACTGGTATTTAACTCTATTTTTGCCTTTCTGTAGTGTAACATGGCTCTTGTCTTTTCCAAACCCCTCGAACCCCTGCCCAAAGGATTTCAGGTCTAGCACTCTGACAACTCGGCTAGGACGTCTCAATTGCAATTTTCTTTTGCTGTGGGGCTCATTTATTCATTGATAGTTATTTTTGTTCTTTTCAAGTTTGAACTATTATTTAAATCTATTTATGCCTTTCTTTAGTTTAACATAGCTCTCTTTTTTCCAAACCCCTCGAACCCCTGCCCAGAGGATTTCAGGTCTAGTGCTCTGACAACTCGGCTAGGATGTCTCAATTGCAATTTTCTTTTGCTGTGGGTCTCGTTTATTCATTAATAGTTATTTTTGTTCTTTTCAAGTTTGAACTATCATTTAACTCTATTTTTGCTTTTCTTTAGTGTAACATAGCTCTTTTCTTTTCCAAACCCCTCGAACCCCTGCCCAAAGGATTTCAGGTCTAGCACTCTAACAACTCGGCTAGGACGTCTCAATTACAATTATTGTTTGCTGTGGGTCTCATTTATTCATTGATAGTTATTTTTGTTCTTTTCAAGTTTGAACTATTATTTAACTCTATTTTTGCCTTTCTGTAGTGTAACATGGCTCTTGTCTTTTCCAAACCCCTCGAACCCCTGCCCAAAAGATTTCAGGTCTAGCACTCTGACAACTCGGCTAGGACGTCTCAATTGCAATTTTCTTTTGCTGTGGGGGTCATTTATTCATTGATAGTTATTTTTGTTCTTTTCAAGTTTGAACTATTATTTAAATCTATTTATGCCTTTCTTTAGTTTAACATAGCTCTCTTTTTTCCAAACCCCTCGAACCCCTGCCCAAAGGATTTCAGGTCTAGCGCTCTGACAACTTGGCTAGGACGTCACAATTGCAATTTTCTTTTGCTGTGGGTCTCATTTATTCATTAATAGTTATTTTTGTTCTTTTCAAGTTGGAACTATCATTTAACTCTATTTTTGCTTTCTTTTCCAAACCCCTCAAACCCCTGCCCGAAGGATTTCAGGTCTAGCGCTCTGACAACTCAGCTAGGACGTCTCAATTGCAATTATCATTTGCTGTGGGCCTCATTTATTCATTGATAATTATTTTTGTTCTTTTCAAGTTTGAACTGGTATTTAACTCTATTTTTGCCTTTCTTTAATTTAACATAGCTTTTTTCTTTTCCAAACCCCTCGAACCCCTACCCAAGGGATTTCAGGTCTAGCATTCTAACAACTCGGCTAGGACGTCTCAATTACAATTATCGTTTGCTGTGGTCCTCATCTATTCATTGATAACTATTTTTCTTCTTTTCTTGTTTAAAATATTATTTAACTCTATTTTTGCAGTTCTATAGTTTAACATAGCTCTTTTCTTTTCGAAACCCCTCGAACCCCTGCCCAAAGGATTTCAGGTCTAGCACTCTAACAACTCGGCTAGGACGTCTCAATTACAATTATTGTTTGCTGTGGGCCTCATTTATTCATTGATAATTATTTTTGTTCTTTTCAAGTTTGAACTGGTATTTAACTCTATTTTTGCCTTTCTTTAATTTAACATAGCTCTTTTCTTTTCCAAACTCCTCGAACCCCTGCCCAAAGGATTTCAGGTCTAGCATTCTAACAACTCGGCTAGGACGTCTCAATTACAATTATCGTTTGCTGTAGTCCTCATTTATTCATTGATAACTATTTTTGTTCTTTTCTTGTTTGAAGTATTATTTAACTCTATTTTAGCAGTTCCATAGTTTAACATAGCTCTTTTCTTTTCCAAACCCCTCGAGCCCTAGTCCAAAGGATTTCAGGTCTAGCGCTCTGGCCACTTCGCTAGGATGTATCAATTACGATTTTCTTTAGCTCTGGATCTCATTTATACATTTATAGTGTTTTTTTTCTGATAATCATCACGTGGAAACCAAACTGGACTCCTTTCGGCTTCTAACAGGTCTTAACATCCACCATCAATATGGTTTTGATGTAAACCATTTTTTTCTTTTTTTGGGCTTGTTCACATATTTTTTCCCCCTTAACACCTTTTTTCTGTCTCCATTTCATATTTTAGATTTTAAATAGTTTGCTTAAGATGATAGATTTTAAATAGTTTGCTTAAGATGATAGTGATAATGTTTGATTGTGGTTATGACGGCTTTATGGATTTTTGTGGCAGTCTAGTGTGAAAAGACTTGATTAAATGTCAAAGGTTATGCTTACCGTAACCTTAATTAACCGCTTAGCACGTAAACAGTATAAAAGCTTTTTAAGAGCCAATTGCCAACATGAACATGAAATAACAGCTGACACCTCTGATGCAATATTATGACATAAAACCAAATGTTTTTGAGGTATTTCATTACAGTAACAATTTGCAAATGAATTTTATCATATATACATATTTTCTTAGCTTTCGAGAAAAATAAGTTTTTCTTTTGTGTCTTCTGAACAGGGTGTAATTTGCTATAGGTCAGAAGGCAATGGTCCCGCTGACACCACCGCCCCTCCTGCTGAAATTTAGTTTCTTCAAGAATCTTATCAAATCTAAGATAGGCCTGGATAATTCGAGCATCTACGGAAACAGATAAGCTTTCCTGAGCATATGTGCCTTTATTGTATTATATGGTAAATTTGCCTTTATGGTAATGTGTAGTTCATTTTTCATTTCTCACTTGGTCATTTTCGCTGGACTAGGGAAAATTGGCTCCAACTTCCACCGCACCCCAGGATTTTGACTAAATTATGCCCCTCCTTCTGAAAGATTAGTATTCAGCAGATTCCCAAAAATATAAAAATCTGATTTATGACTATAATATGCTCCAGCTCTTATGATGGTGAGATATTCAAGAGCCAGAGTATTCTTCGTTCCAGTCACATGTCTGAATTGCAGGGTGAACAGAGCTCCCTTTTATATGGAGGAACATCACGGTTTCCTAAGATGCAACAGCCAAGGGATGATAACATTTAAGGAAACCCTGCAATTCTGTCTATAACTTAAAGAACAATACAACTAAAAGTATATAAACGACATTTCTAAACAGAATTTTAAATTTACATTTACTTGTGAAAAAATCCTGTATGTTAAAAAAGAATTCTAATCAAATTTCAAATTCCCTAAAGCTTCCATATTTGTGGGACATGGTTTATCTAAACAAATGCATCTGCCAATTTTTATTGCGCATATCCATCTAGCAGTGCTACTTACATTACATAGAAAACTTTAACTTCTCACAAATCTGATTATAATTATATTTGTATGACTATATCCTGTTCCAGGAATTATAATTTTGTAGAAATAGTAAAGCAAGGGTAGTTGTCCTCCCAGTCGCATGCTTGAATGTTTGGATTATATACAAGGTTGTTTGGGCATTGCATTTTCACTGATTGGTACCCTCCAATACACAAATAGAAGCTGTGGCAGTCAAAAGGGTTGATATAAATTCCATCTCTTATGCACAACATTTTGTTAATAATTCGGTGATTATCTGAAAGAAGAAAGTCAATTAAAAGCCAATCACCAATCGGCTCTTCCTGCAAAACAAAATGATATCAATTTTTCCCAAGTGGATACAAGGATGACTTCCAGATAAGTATAAAAGAAATTATTCATGTTTGTTTTCCACAGTGTCTTTGGAATCCGAAAATAAAAAAAAACTAGTTTTTTTAACTGAAAGTAAGGAGCGACATTAAAACTTAAAACGAACAGAAATTACTCCGTATATGAAATGGGTTGTCCCCTCCGCGTCCCACGCTCTTTACGCTAAAATTTTTAATTGTTTTAAAAAGTAGAATTGTGGCAAAGAGTCAAACTTTAGCGTAAAGAGCGTGGGACGCGGAGGGGACAACCCATTTCATATACGGAGTAATTTCTGTTCGTTTTAAGTTTTAATGTCGCTCCTTACTTTCAGTTAAAAAAACTAGTTTTTTTTTATTTAATTTCTGAACGTTTTTGAATTAATGCATGTTTGATTTTGGCTCTCCGCACATAAATTATTGAAATGAAATTAGTATATTAATTTTTTTTTTGGCTAAATGGCTTTCTCTTAGTTTTGATCAGACGATTTTGAGAAATAAGGGGTGGGGAAGGAGGCCTAGCTGCCCTCCAATTTTTTGGTTACTTAAAAAGGCTACTAGAACTTTTAATATTCAACGAACGTTTTTATTAGTAAAAAATATACGTAACTTAAGAATTAACTTACGTAACAAACTTTTATATTCTTATATTTTTATTATGTGTACGAGGGGGTTTGTACCCTCGTTAATACCTCGCTCTTTACACTAAATCGTAAGTTTTGTCCCAACTCTTTAAGAATGACCCCTGAATCAAAAAGGCCGTAGAATAAATAGTTGAAATCACTAAAAATATTTTAGCATAAAGGGCGAGGTATTTATCTCCTCCTAAGTACCTCGCTCTTTATGCTAAAGTATTTTTAGAACCCCTCATATGCGTAATAATCTCTGTTCGTTTTAAATTTCAATGCTATTCCTTACTTTCATTTGAAAAAACGTTTTCATGTTTATTTTTTCATTGTTTTTTTATAGTAATGCTAGAAAATCCTGCTCCCTTTTCATTGAATTTTTCTTCCCCCATGACATATTCCTCAAAGGAAAGATCCTCCCACAAAGCCCTCTCCCATCAACCCCACCCCCCAAACCAAAAAATCCCCATGAAAACGTCTGTACACTTCCCAATAACCATTATTATATGTAAACACTGGTTGAAGTTTGTAACTTACAACCCCTCCCCCAGGGACTGTGGGGGAGTAAGTCATCCCCAAAAACATAGCTATTATGATTTTCGACTATGCTAAACACAATGGCTATCTCAAAATTTTGATCCGTTGACTTTGAGAAAAAAATGAGCGTGGGAGGGGGCCTAGATGCCCTCCAATTTTTTTGGTCACTTAAAAAGGGCACTAGAACTTTTCATTTCCGTTAGAATGAGCCCTCTTGCGACATTCTAGGACCACTTGGTCGATACGATGACCCCTAGAAAAAAAAAAAAAAAAAAAAAAAAAAAAACAAACAAATAAACACGCACCCGTGATTTGTCTTCTGGCAAAAAATGCAAAATTCCACATTTTTGTAGATAGGAGCTTGAAACCTCTACAGTAGGGTTCTCTGATACGCTAAATCTGATGGTGTCATTTTCGTTAAGATCCTACGACTTTTAGGGGGTGTTTCCACCTATTTTCCTAAATAAGGCAAATTTTCTCAGGCTCGTAACTTTTGATGGCTAAGACTAAACTTGATGAAACTTATATATTTAAAATCAGCATTAAAATCCGATTCTTTTGATGTAGCTATTGATATCAAAATTCAATTTTTTAGAGTTTTGGTTACTATTGAGCCGGATCGCTCCTTACTACAGTTCGTTACCACGAACTGTTTGACAGTTCGTTACCACGAACTGTTTGATTGTATTAAAGAGGTAGTTAATTACAGGTTTGCGTTGAAAAAGTAAAAAGCGTGTCGAACGTTCAAACGGGGATAAGTCCATTCATTAAACTGAGAAAACATATACAAAAGTCTGAATATTTCCACCATATATATAGCAATCGTCTAATGATCCGCATATAAAATATTTCTGCTGATGACGATCGCTATAAATGTGATAAAAAAAAATAAGACTTCTGCATATGTTTTCACTGTCTAATAAATGTACTTACCCCACTTTGAACTGTTTTTATTCGTCATAGAAAGGCAGTGTAGTTTGGAAGAAAAATATCTAATTTAACGTATTAAGTGGAAAAAATATTGTAAAAAGCGTGCCTTTTAAAAACTTTTGGACTATTCTACCAATAAATTTTATATTATTTATTATATCTTTTCTCTTTACTACTTTAGCGTAATTAAGTTTTAACTAGCAATCCCATTAAGGTACGAAAATACTATAGCAATAATCTCAACAAAGTAAATAAGAACTAAAAGCCACTTGCTCCAAAAGAGATACGACAAAACAGAGCTGAATAAATTGAAACATTTTTTTTGTTGCATTTTTTTACAATTTGTTTGAGCATTTTACTACCAGACTTTTCCTTCTGTTTCTCTCTCTTTTTTTAATCATAAAACTTAAATTTCAGTCAGTTTTCTCATCAAACTACAGCAGTAACATAGCAGAAAATATGAAAAATCTGAAAAATTGAAAAGTTTTTATTCAGTAGTTAATGCAGCCACATAGCGCTGCAAAACTGAAAAAGAATTATTTGCCTTGATTTATTGCTTTACTATCTATTTTGTTTTTACTTCTTATTCTTTTTCCATCTTTTACTTTAGTGCAAATCAAATATTTACATTTAGTATTTACATACTAGGGAGCAGCGTACATTAAAAAAGCATAGACAGTAATAGAGCAAAATTAAGAACTGTCTGATACAGTAAGGCTGCAACAATGCAAAAGCTATTATGTCAGGTTTTTTTTTTTCAAATTCAGAGACAGTCCTGTAAACAAAGTAAAGTTGATTGATTTGGCTCTTAAGCTATTTAAGTTTTATTTCCAAGGCAGTTTTTCCAACATAATTTAAATCCTCCTGTGTCACTCATAGAAACAGTTAACAACTTATTAGTTAGTTTTCTTTTATCTGTGCCCACAAAAGGGAAAAAGGGACCCCCAAATTTGGCCCATGAATTCCACCCCTCTCACAAAAATGGGACGCCGCTAATTGTTTCTTTTGATTTTTACACACATTACTCACAACTGGGTCTTAACGAAAGTAAAAAAAAAATACTACTTTTGTTTTTCCCTCTTCCATAAAATTCATACTCTGAAACATATTGACTTCCGAATTACCGCAACCAACTATAGTGCTGAGCAAAACGAAGAAGACATGTAAACGAAAATCCAGACAAATAGCTTTTTGTAGATCATAGAAATTCAGGATGTTTACCTCCAAAACCAAATTTCTTGGAAGTGAATCCCAAATATAAGGAACTACAAACTACTAAAGTAAAAAAAAGAAATAAAGCTAACGAAGAAAAATAAAAACTAAAAAAATAGTCCATGAAGTGTCATTCCAGTTATCCCCAAAATAAAATCCCGGGGTAACGCACAAAATACAGGCAATAACAAGGAGACAAGAAGAATAGCATGAAATAAATGGGATGGGAAAATAAGAACAATTTAAAAAAGAATAAAAGGTAAACGACGAGGATTAAAAAATGAATACCGACAAATATTTCTTAGTAACGCAAAAAAGTCATTCTACCTATGTCCATAATCAAGTTCCTGGAAAGTGCAAGGTGAGAAGCAGCAAGAGGAGTACATTGGACAGTGTTTGATGGCTAAAAAGAATGAAAAAAAAACCAAAAATAACATTGTGGCAACTTTAAATCAAAAACATAAAAAGGGATCGAAAAAGTCACTCAAGACATTTAGGAAACATAACTGATGCCTAGTCGTTAATTGGTTGACTCAACACACTTGAGCTGAAGGGAAACAGAGAGCTTTTTTATAAATAAAAATTTACGACTCCAAATCTATCGTTATTTTAGTGGCTTAAAATATCATACAAAATATTCAATCTGATTCTGAATAATATACAGTCATCACGCAAAAGAAATTCCTTTTGGTACAAAAATCTATCTTAATACTGCTATTGACAACTAATAACAGCTCACCACAGCTCCAAGCCACCTAAAGCTAACAGAGCTACGCACGCTCCTCCTTCATCCCAATATATTCAAAGCCTCCTTCTTTTCACCCTCCCAAGAAGTTCCCGTTTCCGTTCTGTCTTATTCTATCTTACCAGGATGAAGGATTTTTTTTATTTATTTAGTGTCTAAACCCGTACAGAGTATTTCAGCATCTAATCTTCAAAACACAACACATAAATTATATCACAAGTACAGCTACAAAAAATACAATCAAACAGTTCGTGGTAACTAACTGTAGTAAGGAGAATAAATAGCACTAAATAGCACTAAATTGACTAAATAGCACTTATAAATAATAGCATAATGCTAAATAGCATTTATAAATTCACTAAATAGCACTGTACTAAATAGCACACAGGGTAAAAAAAATTGCACGATATCCAGTCTCGTTGTTTGATTCAAGTATGGCATATTGAGCCAATAGTAATTTAATAACATATGAGCCAATATATGAGCCATATTGAGCCATATATGAGCCATATTGAGCCAAAAGCCAATTTAATAAACCAATAGTAATATTAGAAATATTCGAATAATAGAACTCCCAGAATGCTAAAACAAACCGGCCCTAACGAAGTAGGGCGACTTGTGTCTCCTCAAATAAGGAATACTGTGATCCAGAATACGTAACAGGAATAAAATAATGGCATTATAACACAGTTTTTAACACGGAAGCATAGGACTCTAATTCCTCTTCTTCTCTTTAGCTTAGCTTTTAGTATGATACGACTACGGTTCATATACTCACTCAAACACACTAATAAGACATTCAGGAGTACAATACTGTTGAATGTCAATTGTAAAAAAAAGTAAAGAGATCTATCGTTGGCATAATGATTGTTTTTTTTTCAAATACTTTTTTGTTATGGACCTCATGTTTTTTTTCTTTTTTTTAAGCTCTCGCATAGAATATAGAATATAGAATTGAATATAGAATAGAATATATAGAATTGCTAGAATATAGAATTGCTTGAAGCTTACATCCGCAAGCCACTAGAAAATAAAAATAAAACAAATGCCGAGGAATTGACCCTATGAAAATAGCTAAAAATGAGTTTAAATAGTATTAATAGATACTGAATTAAATTTGCATAAAAAACTTATTTAAAGTCTAGATTTATTAGTACCAAAAACTGATTTTTTGATGGTGGTAAAATTTCGAATCAAATTGATGTATTCAGTATGGCCTTGAAGTTTGATTAATCTCTTCTTTTTCTCGTAATAATGACTTGCTGCCCATCTTTTATAATTAAATTATTGGTAAATAAGACAAATGTCAAAAGAAGTTAAATTGATAATCTTCTCATCATCCAAGGTAGCGTACCAAATATCATTAAAAGCATTTTACAATGTATTATGAGGATAAGAAAGGAGGGGGGGGTCAAACTAACCCACTAGTAGAACTGAAATTGTCTTAAGTTTTTACACTGCTATATTTTCCACAAAACAACAAGAAGAAAAAACCAGAAGTATTTTGAAACCTTTCAATTAGAACCCGTTTGTTGTTATGCAGATATGACATCTATTAAAATCGACTGTTTACTATTTAGTCAAATCATAACCATTCAATCATAGTTTTTTGTTTTTTTTTTAGAGAGAGAGAGAGAGACTTTTTATTATATATATCATCAAAATACAAAAGAACCACATCAGCCACTATAAAAAGTCAAAGACTTGTTAGTAGTGGCTGATAAACATTAAATGAACAATAATACTGATAACATTAACAAAACCAAAGAATGAAGTGAAATGAGACAAAAAAGTGGGAAAAGAAAACAAAAGGAAAAGAGAGAGAGAGAGATAGAGAGAGAGAGAGAAAGAGAGAAAAGAAAAAAAATCCTACTTAAAATACAAGACAATGAGCCATCCAATTTAAATTATTTACTTAATCTCTTCCCAAAAGATGGTTCTTTAGTCTACTCTTAAACTGGCTAACATTTTCTGATAACCCTATACTCGTTGGTAAAGAATTCCATACTATTGGTCCAGCAGACCTGGGACTAAAACTAGCCCTCTGAGAGCTGCGAAACTCGTATACCAAATCATCCATATTTCTAGTCTCATAACTGTGGATTTTTGCTACGGATACTCTTATCATTGAATTTAAATTAATAATGGCCTATCACCTATAATGTTCCTGCTGTTGGGAGCGTATAGCAGGGTTGAATTTAGTGCTACTGAAACTCTTGACGATATTTTTTTCTATGCGTTTCATCGGGTTGAGTGATGCATCTTACCTTGCCTATTTCTAATAAGCCAATCTCCTAGTAATTAGTCTAAACACGGACCTTCGTAGTGATGCATAAAGTATCACAGAACGAGAAAGCATTATTTCAAAGAAATGACCCAGGACATTTTATTTTTTAATTATATTTTCTCGTTTTATCTCAACCGCAATGTATAGCCAGTGGGGTCTCTGAGCTTATTTATCGTACATAATTGTTCTTCCACTTGCAATAAGATTAAATTATTGCTTAATAGTACTGGATATGCGTATTTTTCTTGCAATGTTCTTTCTGATACTAGACTCATTAAAAATGCGACAGACGTCATTTTTGTAATTTTTCAGGAGAGCCAAAAAACAGAAAAAAATTTGTTGGCTGTAATCACTCTGAAGTATGTGGCTGATAGGGATAAAGGGAACATGTTCTAAGCCAACTTCCTATGCTGTTTTCAGTGGTATAAATTAAATTTAAGTATTCTGAGCTAATTCGAAATTATTCCATTTTATGGCGCATGCCTCCTTTTTCCTTGGCAAAAAGAGGAGACAAATACCAGGTCCCCATGTTAGGGGGACCTTTTTTTTCTTCGTAACGGTACACGATAAGAAAATTTTGGCTGCACTATTCGATCCAATTCCTCATGCCCTGTTTACTCATGACACAAACATAACTCATTTTCGACCAAAATGGCATAAGTCCCGCTTTTAACTATCACATCCGGACTTTGATAATCAAATGTTGACATACGCCATTTGTAACTTTTCAGGGGAGCCCAAAAACGGAAGAAAAGTTTGTCCATGGCGTATGTCCCTTTTTGATCTTTAAACTTTATCCATGTCCAAAATTGGCGTGTGTCTTTTTTTTTCTTTGTAACAGTACAAGGTAGGACAATTCTGACCATACCATACGATTTCTCGTGCTAAGTTTATCCATGCTACATACATAACTCATTTTCGACCAAATGACACATGTTACGTATAACTCATTTTCGACCAAAACGGCTTATGTCGCTCTTTTAATTATCAAAGCAATCAGCTGTGACGTAGATTGAAAGTGGCGCACGGGTCTTTTTTTATCTTCGTTGCGGTACGAGGTAAAACAAATCTGACTGTGTCATTCGATCGCTCGTTCTAAGTTTACCCACAATACATACATAAATCATTTTCGACCAAAATGGAATATGTGGCATAAAGCTCTCCAAATTGCTTTATCCCTAATATTGAATCGATTCAATTGTTGGGTATTACTTAAACAGAATATCGCAATAAATGATATTCTTATACAGAATATTGCGATATTCTTAAACAGAATATCGCAATACTTAAACAGAATATCGCAATAACAGAATATCGCAAGAAATTTTTGGACCGTGCTCTCTGTGATGATAAGATGGAAATTCAGATTGGTCACTCTAAAATTGTAGCTGATAGCGAAAAATATAATCGTATTACTTGCGGTAGAATGCATTCTATTTCTTCTGATTATTCTCTTCTTTACCTTCCTGGCGCAGCCTATAGCCAATTTTCTTTTTAAAGATATTACTAATATTAAATATCCCTATTTCTTTTACTTTAAGTTTGTGCTTTATCTTCCTCTTAAGTTAAAACATAGCGGAAAAGTTTCATTTGCCAAATATTTTTGAGAAGGTGAATCAACACAACAGGCTGTCAGAGAGAGCACATAGGCACTTGTTACCCTTTCTTGGTTTTATTTCTTACTGTTTAGTTTTACTTTTTTGCTGTTTTGTCTGTTCTTTTACTACCCTATTTATCTTTTTGATGTATGTAGCTATTGCTATTATTTTTATTTTGTTATTGAAATTTTTCCTGACAACTGATGACTTGTAATGAATGTTGATAGTTAGTGAATAAGATTTTGATAAACCTATGTGAAAAAATGAACAATGACATTTTTGAATTCAATGCTCAATAATGTTTTGGAAACTTTTTTTTTTTGCAAATTGTTGTATTTCAGCGTACCAGTGGAATGTGGATTAATTTCTTTGTTTCCTCACCATAAATACTGGCCGCCCTTCTCTTTCTATTAAATTACTGGTGCACAGACAAATTTTGATATCGAAAATATAAACAAATAATCGTTAACCTAAGTTAAACTAATTTTCTTGTCATTTATGAAAGAGTTCCAAATTTTATTACAAGTATTTTGTAGTTCATTGTGAAGGTCATAAGAAGGGAGGCAGGTTCAAACATTTACTAGCAGGGCTTAATTTGTCTAGCACTCAACCTACAAATTTTGAAGCTAAAGTGCCCCCCCCCCCGAAAAAATAAATATCAAATATTTCGAAAATTTTCTCTTGAAACCTGTGTATGGCTAGTATTGCCGCCAAGAAAATCCTTGGTAAAGCTAGATAGCGCTGACTTTTGCTCTCCTGCTTTTCATAGCTTGTTTCTTTTTCTTTTTATTTTAATCATTCTTAATAGAGATACGAGTGAAATATACTCGATTTATTAATTACGAAAATAAAATCCTAAAGAGATCAAATATTTTGAAACATAATATAAAAATTAAGTGTGTTAAGAATTATTTTGTTAATTTATCTACGATTAAGCACAAAAATTTTCTTGTTCTGTGTTCAGTCAACATTTTACAGTAATTGCCATTTCTTGATAAATTTTTTAATTTATTTGGAGTCTTAAGCATATTTTTATCGTTTTTTTTGTGTTCCGATTTTATTCACAGTTTTCATTTGATTGTTTTCTTTTATTGCGTTCTTTTTATTATGCTGAAGACTGAGGAATAATTACTTTCTGGGATATTTGATTTTCCAAAAATGCTTTATCACTGGCAGCTCTATCCTCTGGTTTTATTCACAGTTTTCATTTGATTGTTTTCTTTCATCTCGTTCTTTTTATTATGCTGAAGACTGAGGAATAGGAGTATTTTCTTGGATATTTGATTTTCCAAAATGCTTTATCACTGGCAGCTCTATCCTCTGATTTTATTCACAGTTTTCATTTGATTGTTTTCTTTCACCGCGTTCTTTTTATTATGCTGAAGACTGAGGAATAGGAGTATTTTCTTGGATATTTGATTTTCCCAAAATGCTCTATCACTGGCAACTCTATCATCTGATTTTATTAACAATTTTCATTTGATTGTTTTCTTTCATCGCGTTTTTTTATTATGCTGAAGACTGAGGAACAGGAGTATATTCTTGGATATTTGATTTTCCAAAATGCTTTATCACTGGCAGCTCTTTCCTCTGATTTTAATCACAGTTTTCATTTGAGTGTTTTCTTTCATATCATTCTTTTTATTATGCTGAAGACTAGGCAATAGGAGTATTTTATTGGATATTTGATTTTCCAAAATGCTTTATCACTGGCAGCTCTATCCTCTGATTTTATTCACAGTTTTCATTTGATTGTTTTCTTTCATCGCGTTCTTTTTATTATGCTGAAGACTGAGGAATAGGAGTATTTTCTTGGATATTTGATTTTCCCAAAATGCTCTATCATCTGATTTTATTAACAATTTTTATTTGATTGTTTTCTTTCATCGCGTTATTTTTATTATGCTGAAGACTGAGGAATAGGAGTATTTTCTTGGATATTTGATTTTCCAAAATGCTCTATCACTGTTAGCTTTATCCTCTGATTTTATTCACAGTTTTTCTTTGATTGTTTTCTTTTATCCCGTTCTTTTTATTATGCTGAAGATTTAGGAATAGGAGTATTTTCTTGGATATTTGATTTTCCCAAAATACTCTATCACTGGCAGCTCTATCATCTGATTTTATTAACAATTTTCATTTGATTGTTTTCTTTCATCGCGTTTTTTATTATGCTGAAGACTGAGGAATAGGAGTATTTTTTTGGATATTAGATTTTCCCAAAATGCTCTATCACTGGCAGCTCTATCATCTGATTTTATTAACAATTTTCATTTGATTGTTTTCTTTCGTCGCGTTTTTTTATTATGCTGAAGACTGAGGAACAGGAGTATATTCTTGGATATTTGATTTCCCAAAATGCTCTATCACTGGCAGCTCTATCATCTCATTTTATTAACAATTTTCATTTGATTGTTTTCTTTCATATCATTCTTTTTATTATGCTGAAGACTGAACAATAGGAGTATTTTATTGGATGTTTGATTTTCCAAAATGCTTTATCACTGGCAGCTCTATCCTCTGATTTTATTCACAGTTTTCATTTGATTGTTTTCTTTCACCGCGTTCTTTTTATTATGCTGAAGACTGAGGAATAGGAGTATTTTCTTGGATATTTGATTTTCCCAAAATGCTCTATCACTGGCAGCTCTATCATCTGATTTTATTAACAATTTTCATTTGATTGTTTTCTTTCATCGCGTTTTTTTATTATGCTGAAGAATGAGGAATAGGAGTATTTTTTTGGATATTGGATTTTCCCAAAATGCTCTATCACTGGCAGCTCTATTTATCTGATTTTGTTAACAATTTTCATTTGATTGTTTTCTTTCATCGCGTTTTTTTATTATGCTGCACACTGAGGAACAGGAGTATATTCTTGGATATTTGATTTTCCCAAAATGCTCTATCACTGGCAGCTCTATTATCTCATTTTATTAACAATTTTCATTTGATTGTTTTCTTTCATATCATTCTTTTTATTATGCTGAAGACTGAGCAATAGGAGTATTTTCTTGGATGTTTGATTTTCCAAAATGCTTTATCACTGGCAACTCTATTATCTGATTTTATTAACAATTTTCATTTGATTGTTTTCTTTCATCGCGTTTTTTTATTATGCTGCACACTGAGGAACAGGAGTATATTCTTGGATATTTGATTTTCCAAAATGCTTTATCACTGGCAGCTCTATCCTCTGATTTTATTCACAGTTTTCATTTGATTGTTTTCTTTCATCGCGTTCTTTTTATTATGCTGAAGACTGAGGAATAGGGATATTTTCTTGGATATTTGATTTTTCCAAAATGCTCTATCCTCTGATTTTATTCACAGTTTTTCTTTGATTGTTTTCTTTCATCCCGTTCTTTTTATTATGCTGAAGACTGAGGAATAGGAGTATTTTTTTTATATTTGATTTTCCAAAATGCTTTATCACTGGCAGATCTATTCTCTGATTTTATTCACAGTTTTCATTTGATTGTTTTCTTTCATTGCGTTCTTTTTATTATGCTGAAGACTGAGGAATCGGAGTTTTTTCTTGGATATTTGAATTTTCAAAATGCTTTATCACTGGCAGCTCTATCATCTGATTTTATTCTATCAGATTTTGCTGATCTTGTTGTTGGGTTTTGGACCACTGCTATATTAATATATATGTTCTCTTACGGGGTGTTATTGTTATTACTATTATTACAAAATTCAAAGATGTCTTTTGGCAGTAATATAAGCGACTCACAAAACTGAGCTAGAGGTCTAGCCTCCAGGACCCATTGCTTCCATTCCCACAAAACAGAAAAATTTGAGGCTTGTTGCTTCCCTGTTGGGTGCGGTATTATGCAATAAGATTAGCATATCTCATGTTTCCCTCTAAACTGAAAAATCTAAACAATTATGCGTTACTTTACGTTAAAATAATTTACTTGCCATTTATGGTAGAGTTCAAAATTGCATTAAAGATATTTTACAATTCTTTATGAAGGTAAAAAGAAGGAGGGGCTCATTCAAATTGACTAGTAGGGCTCAACTTGTATAGGGCTGTGGCTGAAATTTTTACGCCACAGTTTTTCCCTATTGGTACCCCCTCGGGTGTGGCATTTCAAGATAGGGTTGGCGTATCTCATTTTCCTTCTTTTTATTAGAGCCGGCAAGATAGGTTCAAGTTGTCCACCAATGTTTCTCTCCAAACTGAAAATACTGCGCAAAACTAGATTAGGGGGGCAACACTTGTCCCTCAAAAGAGATGGCTGAATCAATGACCACTTACCACCCATCAGTGAAGTGGTATTTAACCCTTAAATCCAGGACTAGAAAGAGGAATTTTTTTTTATCCACCGATAATGGTCCTCAAGATTCTTTTTTTCTGGCATGGTCAGCGCTAAATGTGTCTAGGTGGATTGGCCCCTAGGCATGAGTTTGGCAGCCATCCAATGTTTTATAGTCTATCCAATCTGGGTTGTTTGTTTGACAAAATATCCTCCCTCCTGTTAAAACACTAGAAGGACAGTGAACAAACTAACCAGTGGACGGCCTGTGGCTGGACGTTGGCTAAATTAGAGGACTTAATAAAGTAGATTTTTCCATCTACGTCTCCGAGGGGAAACAAAATTACCGCCATTACTACTGTCAAAGAAGTAGAAGTAATCTTGGAATACTTGAATTTTTTCAGGGTTAGTTGACTGGGAATTCTGTCAGCTGATTTTCTACCGTCAAAAAAGCTCAGTAGCAGACTTTTCATTTTTTTTTTACTGCTGCTGCTACTATTACTACTACTGCTACTAAAAGTCACTTCAGAGCCATGTTGCTTGAGGCCAACACAGCTGTGTAAGCTCCTCCTCCATCTTACCCACCTATGAAGCTCCGATTTTCCCTACATCCTTTCTTATTATTTTTCTCACCCCATCTGTGGGCAACTTCCTTTTCAGTTGGCCTCATATGAATGTTAAAAAGTAAAATCTTTGGCAAAGCACTAACCTTCAACCTCAACCTTTCTTCAACCGTCCATTCCATCTTAACCTTCCTTTTATTATACCTTCATGAAGTTGGATCGAATCGCATTTTTTGTACAGCTTGTCTCAATTATTAATCTGAGAGGAAAAACTTGGTCAAAGCATCCTCTCCTTTTCTTGAGAAAACGTCGTTCTTCCGAAGATCACCGAAATGATCGGAAACCGAATGATCTACACTGTTTCCAATAAGAACTAAGAAATTAGCACCTGTATTATCATGCTAAGTATTTTGCTTCCACAGAAACCAAGTTAATACCTCTGTAATTACCACACTTACTTTTAATACCTTTCTAATAAAGGGTATAATCTAATATTTCTTAAAATTGCTAGGCACTTCCCTTTTCCAAAAGCCACATTCAGAATCTTCAATAATGCATATCTAAATTTGTAACCACCACTGTTCAAATGCTTGTTTACCTTACTATCAGAGCCTGGGGCCTTGCTATATCTTAATCCTTTTAGCGCTGTCTCTAAACTCTGTTCACAAAATAAATGTTACTCTAAATGTTCTCTAAATGTGTAGCCACCACTGTTCAAATGCTTGTTTACCTTACTATCAGAGCCTGGGGCCTTGCTATATCTTAATCCTTTTAGCGCTGTCTCTAAACTCTGTTCACAAAATAAATGTTACTCTAAATGTTCTCTAAATGTGTAGCCACCACTGTTCAAATGCTTGTTTACCTTACTATCAGAGCCTGGGGCCTTGCTATATCTTAATCCTTTTAGCGCTGTCTCTAAACTCTGTTCACAAAATAAATGTTACTCTAAATGTTCTCTAAATGTGTAGCCACCACTGTTCAAATGCTTGTTTACCTTACTATCAGAGCCTGGGGCCTTGCTATATCTTAATCCTTTTAGCGCTGTCTCTAAACTCTGTTCACAAAATAAATGTTACTCTAAATGTTCTCCAAATGTGTAGCCACCACTGTTCAAATGCTTGTTTACCTTACTATCAGAGCCTGGGGCCTTGCTATATCTTAATCCTTTTAGCGCTGTCTCTAAACTCTGTTCACAAAATAAATGTTACTCTAAATGTTCTCTAAATGTGTAGCCACCACTGTTCAAATGCTTGTTTACCTTACTATCAGAGCCTGGGGCCTTGCTATATCTTAATCCTTTTAGCGCTGTCTCTAAACTCTGTTCACAAAATAAATGTTACTCTAAATGTTCTCCAAATGTGTAGCCACCACTGTTCAAATGCTTGTTTACCTTACTATCAGAGCCTGGGGCCTTGCTATATCTTAATCCTTTTAGCGCTGTCTCTAAACTCTGTTCACAAAATAAATGTTACTCTAAATGTTCTCTAAATGTGTAGCCACCACTGTTCAAATGCTTGTTTACCTTACTATCAGAGCCTGGGGCCTTGCTATATCTTAATCCTTTTAGCGCTGTCTCTAAACTCTGTTCACAAAATAAATGTTACTCTAAATGTTCTCCAAATGTGTAGCCACCACTGTTCAAATGCTTGTTTACCTTACTATCAGAGCCTGGGGCCTTGCTATATCTTAATCCTTTTAGCGCTGTCTCTAAACTCTCTTCACAAAATAAATGTTACTTCACTTTTAAATTTTGAAAAATTTCATTCTTTTTTGTATCATTTCTTACAAATGTATAATGGCTTTGCGTATTCTCATAATTTTTTGCCTATCTATGTTTAACATTTTTTGTATCCCTAACTGAGGCCTCATTCCTATCTCTAGCTAAGAGAAGTGTAGACGATTTACTTCCTTTAAATTTCTTAATAGCCTAATACAACTTGTCACTATTATTCCATCTCGCTTCAGCTTTAAGATCTCTCACCTTTCTCTCTTCTTGTCAGCTATTTGTCTTTTTTTCACAAAGTTTAAAAAGTTTGCACTCATTTTCCTACCTTCATTTCAATTTTTTTTCTCTAACACATTTTCTGATAGTTTGCAAGTTATATTTCTAAAACTATTTCATCCATCTTGTCAAATTTTAGACTTTCCAATTACATATTCAAGCGTCCTTAGAAAGCTCCTTTCAAATTCTTATACTGGAGTCTATCAACTTCATAACTTCCCGGATGGTAGTTATACCTCCTAACTCCCTGCTTTAGATTAACTCTAGACACTACTAGATGATGATCTCTACTTTCAGTGATCTTTAGTTATCTTTGCACGTTGTTGCATTAATTTCGTCACTTGAAGAGAATAGTTCATATTTGCCGACACTTATAAACATCCAGGCATAGATATCTAGTTAAGTGCACATAAGAACAGGGCTTAAGGGAAAACATCTTCAGAAAGTTTTGAAGCAAAGAAAAGCTTAATATTTCCGGATTTCGCTCCGCCCTTAGTGGAGGGGAGGGTACTTTAAACTAATAATACAAGATCAGGAATATCAGTGATTTCATCTGATTACGGATAATATAACGTTATTTTTTTTCCATTATTGAGCACAGCTGAGCACTACTTAGGATTGAATTCAAATTGCTATTATAATTATATCAATAATGTATAATTATATCAGAACATATTTGTAAGTCACGTTTGCGACTAATAATTTCTTTTTTCTAAGCATTTCTTATTTGTGTTGAAATTCAAGAGCTTTTTCAAATCTTTTAGTTTTATATTTTAAAGAAACTTTTTCACAAATCCCTTTTGCGCAGATTTTTGGCAGTGCAGAAACTACTCCAGAATCCCCCGCGCCTATATTTGGGTTCAATCGAAGTTTGCCGTAATAAATTAGGCTCTTTAATACATCCTCGAAAATTAACTTCAAGAATAACTTATAATTTTTATTTCATACTACCACTCATATATTTAAGACCATTTTTTGGTAGATTGCAGTGTAACCCATTTCCATTCAGGGAAATTCAGGAAAACCAAAATTTGAAAACTCTGAAACCACTAATTACTGGTGCAAATATATTTTCCAGATGAAACAAACCACTTAACTGAAGTTGATACAATCCCAGATTAAAAATTTAACACTAATTTTTTCTATATATATGGAGAAAGAGGTTCACGTGGAATTTATTTGAAAGGGCGATCAATTCACGTATTCAATACCTAGTCGGTGAAGTATTTCTTTATTAGGCAAAAGGAATAGCAGCAAATATTATTCGGGCTTAGTTGACTACAAAAGGGACAGTTGGACAACCTACTATAGTAGACAGCCTGAAGTAAGCATTGAAAAAATTGCCTCTTAAAACACCCTTTTATCTAGGTAGATTATCCCTGGAAGTCAGTTTATCAATACCCTTAGAAGGAATTTCAGCAAACGCATTTCTAGGACAAAAGAACATAGGTAAAATGCTGATTTTTCTTATATCAGGCTGTGATTTTGTTTTTAGCTCGGGAAAACGAAAGATCTAACAAAATTTTTCGTTTCAAAAAGATTCCTTTTTGACTATTAAGGGCAGCTAAAGCAAAGAGCATTGGAAAATTGTCTGAAATAATGAAAATACAAAATGAAGAAGAAAGAAAAATGGGGTTAGAAGACAAGCAAAAGCGAGAATCGAAACGGGCCAAAATTGAAAATGATATTTGTGATGATTGGGTTTGGAATTTTGACATGGATAAGGTCATCAATGCTTACCATGCCTTTTTTAGGAAAACAAAGGTTTGGCGTCATGTTTCTCATAATGACAAAAGACAAGCCAAGGCAAAAGTTAAATGTCCGATAACAATAAAACACAATTTTAAAAAGGCACTAATTCTAATTTAAGGTAATTTAAAATGTTTAAGGGGTTGACTGATGAAAATGAAGCACCGATAAATGTGACTAGAAAACTAGTGAAAGTGAGAATTGCAACAGTTAAAGGAAAATGCATGGAACAAACGACAGCGAGAATCCCATTGAATTGTAACCGAAATTTTGAACAGTTATTTGTGGTTGGAAACTGTAAAAGACGTATTTGTTATCTATAGTGTCTTAATAATTAAGTGAGACTATGTATGAATATAAACTGCTAAAGCAAAGAAAAAACTTTCTGAGTTGAAGACAAACAAAAATGGACAATGAAATCTACGGTTGGAAAACAAGGAACATAAAAAACTAGCCACAACAGCGGTCTAATTAGGTTAGGACTTAAAGAAGGATTCGTATTTTTCACAGAGGGGCTGTATCGAAGCTTTGGTGACGTCATGAAATCAAACAGTTCGTGGTAACCAACTGTAGTAAGGAGCGACCCGGCTCAATAGTAACCGAAGCTCTAAAATACGGAATTTTGATACTAATAGTTACATCAAAAGTATCGCATTTTAATGCTGATTTTAAATATATAAGTTTCATCAAGTTTAGTCTTATCTATCAAAAGTTTCGAGATTTTTACTGTTTTAAAAAGTAGAGTTGTGAGAAAGAGTCAGACTTTAGCGTAAAGAGCGAGGTGTTGTGGAGGGAACAACCTCATTCATATAAGGAATAATTTCTGCGCGTTTTAAGTTTTAATGTCGCTCCTTACTTGCATTTAAAAAAATATGTTTTTTTTATTTAATCTAGAAAAGGCTCAAATTGTCTGCGGTTAGAAGACAAGGGACAATAAGAATCCGTATAAAGAAGCGTGTCAAGTGCTGTGGCCGGTGGCAAAGCATGTTGCGCACCGAGTGCCGTGGTACTATTTATAAAAATATTTAAATAGTACCTCCTAGCACTACTTACATAATTAAGTGTGAACAAAAGTGTCCCTACCGTCCTGTCGTGAAGATGCTGGTGTCGCAAGACACAACATTAGAAGCAAAGCCATAGGATAGAACTGACATGGTTTCATCGTAATAAAGCTGGTGGAAAACTGATTAATCGCAAAAAATCCTTTCTAAATCTACTAAAGCTTATCTCTCTCTAGGCTGAAGGATTACATGATGTCGTCAGTACTTTAATACATTAATGGCTTGGTAAAAGTCATATACATTGTAAACAAAAAAATCAGATACAAACAGGCCTCTAGCGCTGCTTAGTTTTGATACGGTTTTCTAAAAAATATGGCAGTATTAAAATTCTCAATTATTTATTGTTTAGTTAATATATTTTTCCATTATATCTATGATTTGTTTGAAACCAAATAATTGACCAATTTAATATCTTTTAAATTAATTAATAAAATTAAAATCTTATCTAATTATTTTATTAAATATGTTAATTAATTGATATTAACTATTCAGTCGTAAATTCACTCAACTTATTTTTAATGTTTTTTTCTGTTCATTCCACATTGATCAAAAATATATTTAATAAAACTTGTTGAAATGTCAAATCAAACAGTTCATGGTAACAAACTGTAGTAAGGAGCCACCCGGTTCAATAGTAACCAAAACTCCAAAAATGAAGCTTTAATACCAATAGTTAAATCAAAAGAATTGCATTTTTACGTTGATTCTATATACATAAGTTTCATCAAGCTCAGTTTTACCCATCAAAAGTTACGAGCCTGAGAAAATTTTGCCTTATCTTAGAAAATAGGGGGATACACCACCTAAAAGTAAAAAACCTTTAAAAAATCACACCATCAGATTCAGCGTATCAGAGAACCCTGCGTATCCTCCACAATATCTCACTCTTTACGTTAAAGTATTTTTAGTAATTTCAACTATTTATTTTACGGCCTTTATGATTCAGGGGTCGTTGTTCAAGAATTGGGACCAAATTGAAGCTTTAGTTTAAAGAGCGAGGTATTGACGAGGGGGAGAACCCCTTCATATACGCAATAAAAATATACAAATATAGAATTTTGATACGTAAGTTAATTCGTAAGTTACTTATATTTATTACTAATAAAAACGTTCGTAAAAAAACAAAAAGTTCTAGTCGTCTTTTCAAGTTGCCAAAACTTGGAGTGCACCAAGGCCTCCTCCCCCACCTCTTTTTCTTATCACAATCATCCGATCAAAACTATGAGAAAGCCATTTAGCCCCCCCCCCAAAAAAATATAATATGAAAATTTTGTTTTAGTTATTCGTGTGCAGTGAGCCAAAATCAAAACATGCTTTAATTAAAAGGCGTTCAGAAATTAAATAAAAAAAAGTTTTTAGCTGCAACTAAAGAGCAACATTAAAAATTAAGACGAACAGAAATTATTCCATATATGAAAGAGGTTGTCCCCTCCTCAACACCTCGCTCTTTATGCTAAAATTTTTTATTGTTTTAAAAAGTCAAGTTGTGAGAAAGAGTCAAACTTTAGCGTAAAGAGCGAGGAGTTGAGGAGGGGACTACCCCTTTCATATACGGAGTAATTTCCGTTCGTTTTAAGTTTTGATGTGGCTCCTTACTTGCAGTTGAAAAACTTGTTTTGTTTTTTTATTTAATCATGTGTTTTGAGGCTGTTAGTATGTAAGTCGGTAGAACAGACAGTTGTCGATGCTGATATAAATTAAATAAAAAACAAGTTTTTTGAAATGAAAGTAAGGAGGGACATTAAACTTAAAACGAACACAAATTACTCCGTATATGAAAGGGCCTTTTCCTCCTCGACACCCCGCTCTTTACGCTAAAGTTTTTTATTGTTTTAAAAAGTAGAGTTGCGAGAAAAAATCAAACTTTAGCGCAAGGAGCGGGGTGTCGAGGAGGAAAAGCCCCTTTCATATACGGAATAATTTCTGTTCGTATTAAGTTTTAATGTCACTCCTTACTTTCATTTCAAAAAACTTGTTTTTTTATTTAATTTCTGAAAGTTTTTGAATTAATGCATGTCTGATTTTGGCTCTCCGTACATAAATTATTAAAATGAAATTTGCATATTAATTCTTTTTTTTTGGCTAAATGGCTTTCTCTTAGTTTTGATCAGACGATTTTGAGAAATAAGGGGTGGGGAAGGAGGCCTAGTTGCCCTCCAATTTTTCGGTTACTTAAAAAGGCAACTAGATCTTTTAATTTTTAACGAACGTTTTTATTAGTAAAAAAACGTAACTTAAGAATTAACTTACGTAACAAACTTTTATATTCTTATATTTTTGATTATATATATGAGGGGGTTGGTCCCCTCGTTAATACCTTGCTCTTCACACTAAATCTTGTTTTGTCACAATTCTTTAAGAATGACCCCTGAATCAGAAAGGCCGTAGAATAAATAGTTGAAATTACTTAAAAAATTTTTAGCCTAAAGAACGAAGTATTTATCTCCTCCTAAATACCTCGCTCTTTATGCTAAAGTATTTTTAGAGCCCTTCATATGCGTAATAATCTCTGTTCGTTTTAAGTTTTAATGCTTCTCCTTACTTTCTATTGAAAAAACTTTTTCATGTTTATATTTTCATTGTCTGTTTTTTTTTAATAGTAATGCTAGTAAATCCTGCACCCTTTTCATTGAATTTCTCTTCCCCCATGAAATATTCCTCCAAGGAAAGATCCTCCCATATAGCCTCCTCCCCTGAACCCCACACCCAAACCAAAAAAATCCTCCTGATAACGTCGGTACACTTCCCAGTAACCATTACTGTATGTAAACATTGGTCAAAGTTTGTAACTTGCAGCCCCTCCCCAGAGACTGTGGGGGGTAAGTCATCCCCAAAGACATAGTTATTATGGTTTTCGACTATGCGGAAAAAAATGGCTATCTCAAAATTTTGATCCGTTGGCTTTGGGAAAAAATGAGCGTGGGAGGGGGCCTAGGTGCCCTCCAATTTTTTTGGTCACTTAAAAAGGGCACTAGAACTTTTCATTTCCGTTAGAATGAGCCCTCTTGCAACACTCTAGGACCACGTGGTTGATACGATGACCCCTGGGAAAAAAAAACACATTTTTGTAGATTGGACCTTGAAATTTTTTTATAAGGTTCTCTGATATGCTGAATGCGATGGTGTGATTTTCGTTAACATCATATGACTTTTAGGGGGTGTTACCCCCTATTTTCCAAAATAAGGGAAATTTTTTCAGGCTCGTATCTTTTGATGACAAAGACTAAATTTGATGAAACTTATATATTTAAAATCAGCATAAAAATCTGATTCTTTTGATATACCTTTTAGCATCGGAATTCCTTTTTTTAGAGTTTCGGTTACTATTGAGCCGGGTCGCTCCTTACTACAGTTCGTTACCACGAACTGTTTGAAAAGCCATATATAAATGAATAGCATCACCCATCGACAAAGTTTCATGACACTTTTTGCTTTAAAAACAGAAGGAGAATCAAACCAAGCACTCTTTTCATGATGCAACATTATTATTGCTACTGACAGCTCATTGAACCACCAAGCCATTTATTCTATTTAATATGTCAGTTATGCAGCATTAACTTTTGAATCACAATTTTTATAAATCAGTCTCATCATTTTATTCGCAATTTATATTAAATAAACTAAATTTATATTTTAATAAAGCTTGGTGAAATGCTATCAACCCAACATTTTAAGGCTGATAGTACGTAAGTTTGGTAGAACTAACAATTATTGATACTGACACACAAAAAACCGCACATTAAGGGAGTAAAGATTTCTGCACAAGAGGCACTTGCCATGATGATTTTCTTTGTGGGAAAAGGGGCAATTTTTCTTGGAGAGTGAAGTCAATTTCTCAACACTGATTGAAAAATAATCAGAAATTCAACAAAAAATGATTTTTTCAACTGAAAGGAGGGAGCAACGTCAAAACTTAAAACGAACAGGAATTATTCCGTATATGAAAGAGGCCCTCATATATCCCGGCTATTCCCTCATTGATACCCGGCTCTTTAAACTGAAGCTTGAACTTTTGTCCCAATTCCTTAAGAACAAATCTTGCAACACAATGAATCGATTTGATTCAGAAGCTTTTTAGAAGTACTAAGCAGACTAAGTATAGACTAGTACTTTTACTTTAATATAGACTAGTACTTTTACTAGTACTTAGGAGACTAGTACTTTTTAGAAGTAATAAGTACATTTAGCATTAATGGCGGGTTATGATACAATAGCATACATCCACAAAGCTCCGTGGTGATTTTCGCTAAAAAACTAAAGTAAACGTTCTTTACAATTACTATTACTACTAACAACTCATCGCAGCATCAAGTCACTTGAGTCCAACAAAGCTGTGCAACCTCCTTCTCTGTCCTGCAGACAGAGCGTCATTGCGTCATCAAAGCGTCATTGTACACCTCCCCTGTAGCTCTACTTTCCTCTGAGTTTTTTTTCTGTAGCTTGTTCTTTCTCCTCCCCCTCCGTCATTTGAACTGCTTGGCCTCAGATAGATATGTCAAGAAAGAACAATTTTTGGCAAAATATGATCGTTCATCCGTAAACTGTGGCCTATCCGTCTTAACTTTCTTATGACCTTTTCTATGACCTTTGAAAGTTGAATGAGAGAAAGTTGAATCAGATTCTTCGTACAGCTGTTGTTTTTTCCATGACTTTAAAGCCATTTTTCTTGTTTTTTAAGCCCATATATTTCCTTTTTTGTTCATCCATGAAATTGTAAGTCTCCTATATAGAAGTTTCGGATAAGTCGGTTCTAATTGTGTACTTTGTTTTTTTTATTTGACTCCATTTTAAGGTGTTATGGACTACTTTATTTTTACTATGGGACATAATCGTCTTTTACTAGGTTGCTAGCTACCGTTGCAACCCAGATATCAAACAGTTCATGGTAACGAACTGTAGTGAGGAACGACCCGGCTAAATAGTAACCGAAACTCTAAAAAATTTAATTTTGATACAATAGTTATATCAAAAGAATTGCATTTTAATGCTGGTTTTAAATATATAAGTTTCATCAAGATTAGTCTCGCCCATCAAAAGCTACGAGCCTGAGAAAATTTGCCTCATTTTAGAAAATAGGGGGGGGGGAAACACCCCCTAAAAGTCATACCATCTTAATGAAAATCTTACCATCAGATTCAGCGTATCAGAGAACTATCTATAAGAATGTGGAATTTTGCATTTTTTGCCAGAAGACGAATCACGGATGCGTGTTTATTTGTTTTTTTTTTGTTTTTTTTTTGTTTTTTTTCTCCAGGGGTGATCGTATTAACTCAGTAGTCCTAGTATGGCACAAAAGGGCTCATGCTAATGAAAATTAAAAGTTCTAGTGCCCTTTTAAAGTGACCAAAAAATTGAAGGGCACCTAGGCCCCCTCCGAAGCTCATTTTCCCCCAAAGTCACCGGATAAAAACTCTGAGATAGCTGTTTTATTCACCATAGTCGAAAAAACTAATAACTATGTCTTTGGGGACGACTTAATCCCCCACAGTCCCCGTGGGAGGGGCTGCAAGTTACAAACTTTGTCCTGTGGTTACATATAGTAATGGTTACTGGGAAGTGTACAAACATTTTTAGGGAAAATTTTTTGGTTGGGGGAGGGGAGGGGGTTACGTGGGAGGATCTCTCCATGGAGGAGCTTATCATGGGGGAAGACACTTTCAATGAAGGGGGCGCAAGATTTTCTAGCATTATTTAAAAAAACAATGCAAAAATAAATATGAAAAGTTTTCTCTACTGTAAATGAGGACAAGAAATTATTACGCATATGAGGGGTTTACCTCCTCGTAATACCTCGCTCTTTACGCTAAAGTATTTTTAGTAATTACAACTATTTATTCTACGGCCTTTGTGATTCAGGGGTCATTCTTAAGGAATTGGGACAAAATTTAAGCTTTAGTGTCAAGAGCGAGGTATCGACGAAGGGAGAGCCCCTTCATACACGCAATAAAAACACATGAATATAGAAGTTCGCTACGTAAGTTAATTCGTAAGTTAAGTATATTTTTTAATTATGAAAAGTTCGTAAGAAATTAAAAGTTATAATTGCCATTTTAATTAATTCAAGAAACTGGAGGGCAACTAGGCCTCCTCCCTCGCTCCTTTTTCTCAAATCTTCCGATTAAAACTATGAGAAAGCGATTTAGCCAAAAAAAAAGTAATCTGCAAATTTTGTTTTAAATATTTATGCGCGGAGAGCCAAGATCAAAACATGCATTAATTCAAAACACGTCCAGAAATTAAACAAAAAAAAGTTTTTTAAATGAAAGTAAGGAGCGACATTAAAACTTAAAACGAACAGAAGTTACTCCGTTTATGAAAGGAGCTTTTCCTTCTCAACGCCCCACTCTTTATGCTAAAGTTTTTTACTGCTTTAAAAAATAGAGTTAAGAGAAAGCCCTACTAAAGTCAAACTTTAGTAGAGTAAAGAGTGGGGCGTTGAGGAGGAAAAGCCATTTCATACACGGAGTAATTTCTGTTCGTTTTAAGTTTTAATGTCGCTCATTACTTTCATTTAAAAAACTTGTTTTTTTGTTTAATAAAGAACTATAGACCAACATTTTATATAAACCCTGATTACAAACAAGAATAAGCCTAGAGGTTTTTCTTCTTTAGAATAGTAAGAGACAATCCTCAAAGAATCAGGCAGCTAACTCAGTCCAATATATGAAATGGTTAGTTCTTCTAATGATTGTCTTTAATGTAAAACGAAGTATTTTTAAATTGTCCTTGAAAGTCCATAGATAGTGGGTTGGATAGATAGTGGGTTGGAATTGTACTTCGAAGGTCGCAGGTTCAATTACTACCACAGGCTATTTTTATACATTTGTCAATTTAAAGTCTAAAAAAAACTTCAATCAATAACTACTATATGAGATTCTCTTGACTGATATCATTTATGATGAACTATATCGATCCTTTATGTAACTTTTATCAAAAACTTAAGTATTTACATACAAATTTCATTAATTATAACTCCTTCAAGCTTAACCTTAACTTTGGTTTTCTGGGAATTGTAACACTTCTTTCAGGGTGTTGTTTTTCTTCTTTTATGAATTTTGTATGTCAGGTGGTGTAAGAATTAACGTGACAGAGGCTGTGTTGACAGAAGGGGCTATTTTTCCCTGATTTGGCTGCTAAATTTTCAGTTTTATAGGACAAGAGACTAAAATCCATGCAGGGTGTTTTGGGGCTGATGTGTTTTAAATTTCGCTACTTCTAGACTTTAACTCGCTTGGAAAAAGAATTCTTCTTTAGTTATCTCTAGTTTTACCTTCTTCGGAGTCTTGAACCCCAATATGACTGTAATGTGTTTTGGACTGTTGGTGCCCCCTTCTCATTTAAAAATCTAGCCGCTAGATGCCAAAACTATCCTGAACTTTAGACATAAATAGTTAATGCGCGTGACTTCGATGAATCTCTCTTCAATCTCACACTTTTTAAGGAATTGGTAAAAACCGGCCTGTCATCTAGCACTTTATTTTAATCCTTTTATTAGAAACTTCTATTAATAACTACTACATGAGATCTTCTCGACTAACACCATTTATGATCGATCCTTTATGTCTCACTATACAAGTTTGTATGGGCAAGAGTTCTTCTTTATTGTAACTAATTTGAATTAAAAAATTCAAATTATTGCTCAGATATCATAAATATTTTGTAATTTACAACCCTTAGCGATTCTGAACTGATAATTAAAATAAAAAATTGAATTTAGTTTTTACTGAAATATAGCACAAGAGATACACACTGTACAAGTATCAGCATTATTGTTTTGCCCCATAGACATTTGTGCACTTCGGATAATAAAATTAGCGATTCTGCACTGATAATTAAAATAAAAAATTGAATTTAGTTTTTACTGAAATATAGCACAAGAGATACACACTGTACAAGTATCAGCATTATTGTTTTTCCCCATAGACATTTTCGCAGTTTGGATAATAAAATTAGCGATTCTGTACTGATGTAATTATAGCTAACATTATAATATTGCATTTGCTTTTACGCCACATATGGTTACAACCTGAGATTATGACATCTTTCATCAATCTTGTATACGAAAATACAGTTTTTCGTGATAAATTGGTTCTATTAAAAAAATTATTTCTGTAAATTACAACATGTTTTTAAATATATCAATTTCCTTTAAAAAGAGCCATTAAACAGCTATCTATGATTTTACGGCAAGCTGCAGAGGAAAAAAAGAAAAAAAAACCCTCGATGCAGAATATCGTAGTTCAAGCAACTTTTCATATTTTTTAAGCATGGATTTTCTTAATTATTCAAACCAAGGAGCTACAAGTTTCCTGCTTAAGGGTTTCGGACAAGGCGACTCTAATAACACTTTTTGTTTCGTTCTGACTCTATTTTTAGGAGTTATGGGCTACTGTTTCCAATAGTATGAGACGTCATCGTCTCTTACTAGGTTGCTAGCTACTGCTGAGACCCGGATAGAGGCTAAGAGGACTAAGAGGCTAAGAGGCTCTAAATGGGTACCTGGAGAAATCTGGGGAAGGTAAACAGGAAGGGTGTGCGAAAGCACAGGATGGCTGGCCCCCAACCCCCCATTGCACTTCCTGGCTGAAGGGCCAAGAAACGGGGATCAGCACCGCCGGTACGGACTGTAAAGTCTAATGCCGTATCCTTCACCCTTTTTTTTTAAGAGGACTATTTGCGTCGATAATCATTGGGTAATAAAAAAACATTATACACAGTACAATATGATCTAATTTAAGTAAATGGCATGCATTTATCATAATCTTTTTATTGAGAAAGCTAATTGCCATACTTGATAAGTATCAGTTGCTCACTTAAGGCAATTAAAAATAAAAAATGGTGATATCACAAACACGCAATTCCTTTTCGACATATGGATTTCATAATTTCAACTCAAACAAATCAAGCAGACTTAGTGTTGTAAATCCATACATACATTTAATCTCCAAATATGTCTTTTTTCCCTCTGTATCTATTTGTCAATAAAATAGCTTTGATAGTATTGTTAAAAACAAATACAGCATTTTAAAGTGAAAAATATAGCATTATCTGACAGCATAAATTAAATATTTAAGGTTTAATTTAAAGCACAAATTTAGTAGGGGGTACTAGCAGGTAGTAAGCCAAGTAGTAAAGCCAGTGGTAGACTCCAGAATGAGATTTCGAAAGGAAGTTTCTAAGAACGGTTTGGCATGGAGCTATAGAGTTTGGAATGTGAAAATGGAGAAGACAGATGGAATGATTTTCTGAAAATAGCCTGAAAAATAGCAGAAGATGGTCATCTAGAGGTATACTTTTAGCTTGATAGATGAGAGGTGGGTTTAGTACAAGAAGTTTCCGAGTCATAGATCATACGTGAATAAGAGGAAAGTTAGGGAGGTAGAGAAAGCATTAGATCATGAATGAAAAGGAAGCCATAAATAAAATTGCCGTGGATCAAGAAAATGCAACCAGACGATATAACAGTAGATACTGTATTGGAATGTGTGAAAATCGTAGAAAGTAGTCAATTTTGGCATGTACAAGCTAAACATAGAATCAAGGCATCAATCATTTATAGGGAAGTTGTTAAGAACTAAGGTTCAGAGGATTTTGAGAATATAGTAGCCTTTGATAAAGTTGTGGTAAATAATATTTAGGAGAATTAAACTTTTATGGAAAATTTGAAACGTAAGGAAGATTTACTTTGGATGGAGAACTTAGAGACACTAAAGAATGAAAATTATTCTTTGAGGATGACAACCACCCCGTAACCCTAAGACAAGGATTGTAAGGAATTCCCCTTGGAATTATAAAGTATATATAAACAGGATGATTGTATATAATTCAGAGGGGGCTCATTGCATTAGCTCTAGAGCTCTTTTTAAGATACAGAGTGATTGGAGGATGGATACCCCCCTTCCACGCCTCGTATTTTCCCGAAATGCATCTGACAGAAATTTAAAGATGGCCAATAATTCGAAGAAACTTCGAAAAGAGCTCGCTCGACTTGAAATAGAAAGGACTAATGCCCTTTTTAATGTCGAAAGTGACTGGAGGGGAACTATACCCCGTCCCCCCACGACCACCATTTCCCCAACCCTATCGATTCAAAATTTTGAGATAGCTATTTTTCAGCGTAGTTGAAAGGTCTGGGAATTATGTCTTTGAAGATGAATCCCCTCCAAACAGCTCCCAGGGCAAGGGTTGTAAGCAATGTCTTTGGCTTACAACCCATGCCCTGGGCTTATGTGGGAACAAATAAGGTATATATAGACAGGGTGATCTTATAAACTTCGGAGGGGGCTCATTGGACTGGTAATCAGAAGTTGTAATTCAGAGTGATTGGAGGGTGGTTATATTCCCCCACTCCCACCTCCCCCCCTCATACCTTGTATTTTCCCAAAATGCATCGTACAAAAATTTTGACATGGCCATTTGTTGTCGTAGAAACTTTGAAAAGGGCTCGCTCGATATGAAATTGAAAGGGTGAGTGTCCTTTTAATAGAAAAAAGTAATTGGTGGGTAACTAACCCGTCCCACGCCCAGTATTTCCCCAAGAACATCTAATCAAGATTTTCAGATACCCATTTTGTCAACATTATTGAAAAGTCAAGAAATTATGTTTTTGAGCATTAAAAAAACCATCCCCCACAACCCTCAGGGCAAGAGTTGTAAGTAATACCCTGGGGCTTACAAGTACTATATAGAAAGGGTGATGGTAAAAACTTCTGAGGGGGCAAAAGTTCTTGTGTCCTTTTTAAGATTCAGAGTGATCGGAACGGTAGATACCCCCCGCACCTTGTTTTTTCCCAAAATAGAAACATTGAGATGGTTATTTGTCATCGTAGAAACTTCGAAAAAAGCTCATTCGATTAAATATTGAAAGGGCTAGTTCCCTTTTTATCAGTTAAAAGTTATTTGAGGGCAACAAGCCCCTCCACGCCTATCAATTCCCAAAAAACCTGTAATCAAAATTTTGAGATAACCATCTTGTTCAATGTCGTTGAAAGGTCCGGAAATTATGCCTGAAAGGATGACACCCCCCCCACAGCTCTCAGGGCAATGGCTGTAAGTTATGGCCTGGGAATATATAAGCTATAGGCCCGTATAGAGAGGGTGATCGTATAAACTTCGGAGGGAAATCATTGGATTAGTAATCAGAAGTTTTAGTGCACTTTTTAAGATTCAGAGTGACCGGAGGGTGTTTAGGCCCTCACACACACACGCCTCGTATATTCCCAAAATGCATCTGAAGGAAATTTAGAGACGGCCATTTGTATTTGTAGAAACTTCAAAAAAAAAGCTTCCTGGATTGAAAATTGAAAAGACTAGCACCTTTTTAATTGTAGAAAGTGACTGGAGTGCTGCTACCCCCCTATCACGCCCACTATTTCCCCAAACACATCCAATGGAAATTTAGAGATATCCATTATGTCCCTGGGACACGTAAAATATATATAGAAAGGGTGATCGTATAAACTTCGGATCTGCCATCCTTCATCCGCAGAACATATCCTAGCCATCTCAACCTTTTTTTCACTATAACCTTAGAAAGCGATATTGAACCACAATTTTTGCACAGCCTACTGTTTGAAATATGGTCATTTAGCCCGATACCAAGAACAATCCATAGGCAATTTTTTTGGAAAACATATAGTAAACCTTCTTCCAGTTTTCGAAGCGCCCATGTTTCAGAGCCATATTTGACCACTGTCAACACTGTACCTTCCAATATTCTGATCTTGGTTTGCAGACTTATCTTCCTCTTCTTCCAAACTTATTTTTAACTGTGAAAAACACCCTGAGCCTTGGCTATTCTATTTTTAACACCATCACTGCTTCCACCGTCTTTACTAATAATGCTGCCAAAGTAAGTGAAGCTACCCACCTAATCAATCTTCTCATTACCCAGCGTCTCTTTTTCATCTTCGCCTATTCCTAGCCTTAGTGACTTAGTATTTTTGATAATAGTTTTCAAACCTATTCTATCACTCTGAACCCGATAAACCTTTGGAAGTTCATTCATTTTGCTCAAACTTTCATTTGGGATCTTTAAATCATCACCATAATCTGAGTCCAGGAGAATTTTTCCACCCCATTTGATTCTGTGGTCTTCCATAGCCTTTCCTGAGCTCTTTAAGACAAAGTCGATCAAAATGATCTTTATAAGGGGGATAGAACGCAACCCTGCTTAAATCCTAATTTAATACAAAATCAACTGTTAAACTTCATTTCCTACCTGACCGCAGCAGTAATATTCTCGTATATAGCACTAATCACATCAATGTACCATACAATGATAAGACTTTTGCTGAAGCTCTTCTATCATCAGAATAGGACCCTTGCTCATTATCTATAAAACTTAAGACCAAAGGTGTTTGACAACTAAGGCACCTTTCAATTATTATTCTAAGAGTGAAAATTTGGTCGACACGTCCTCTGCCTTTTCTAAAACCGCATTGTTCTTCTCTTAAAACTTTGTTAAAAGCATCTCTTAGTCTAAAGAATATCATATTACTAAGTACTTGGCTATCTACAGAGACCAGACTAATGCCTTGATATTTACCACACTCAATCTTATCGCCTTTATTATACGGTAGTTTAATTTAAGTTTTCCTAAAATCGTTAGGTACTTCCCCTTTTTCAAAAAGTCACATTCATAATCTTCAGCAACTTATTTCTAACCTCAGATCAACTACATTTAAGAAACCCATTCACTACACTATCAGCACCTGCAAACTTATAATTTTTTATCGTTTTACTACTGTCGCTGATTGTTCCTCAAAAAATGAATCTTCCTTCACGTCCAAGGTATCACAAAGGTTTTCGTTTTCCTCTATATCTTTTCCTGCAACTGTATCTCGGTTTAGCACATTTTCAAAATGTTCCGCACATCTCTCTTAAACTCTTTCCTTAACACTAATTGTGGCCCTGTTCTTATTTTTAACTGGTACAAGTTCAGATTGACTACTCCCCCTCAGTTTGTCAACATGGCAGTACAGTATTTTACTATTATGCCGTCTAGCTGAATCTTCCAGATCCTCGGCAATTTTATCCATGGCCTCCACTTCACACCTCCGTAGTTCATACTTTAATGCTTTCCCCACCTTCTTTACATTCCCCTTTTTTCGTATGATCTATCACTCAGATAATTATTGTACAATCCCCTTCTCCTCTCTATTAAACATAAAGCTTTTTTACTAGTGTTCCTAGCTGTAGTTTTAACTTTCTTTCCTAAGAAACCATCAGCAACTTCACAAATTGCTTTTCTAAAATTATTCCAACCATCTTCAACAGTGCCAAATTTTAAACTCTCAAGTTTAGTATTCAACTGTGTAATTCAAGTTGTAAGTAAGGAGCGACTCAATAGTAACAGAAACTCTAAAAAGGGTTTAAAAAAGGATTTAGATAACAATAGATATGTTAAAAGAATCGGCCTTTTATGCCAATTTCTAATATATAAATTTCATTAAGTTTAGTCTTAGCCATCAAAGGTTAGGAGCCTGAGAAAATGTTCATGATTTTCGAAAATTGAGGGAACATGCCCTAAAAGTTAAGTAATCTTAATGAAAATCACACCATTAGATTCAGAATATAAGAGAAATCTACTGTATAGATTTCAAGGTCTAATCTGCAAAAATGTGGAATTTTGTGTTTTTTGCCAGAAGAAAGATCACGGATGCGTGTTTATTTGTTTTTTTCCCCAAGGGTGATCGTATAGGGGCTAGAATTTCGCGAGAGGGCTCATTATAACGAAAATTAAAAGTTCTTGTGCCCTTTTAAGTGACCAAAAAAATTGGAGGGTACCTAGGCCCCCTCCGACGCTCATTTTTCCCCAAAGTCAACGGATCAAAATTTTGAGATAGCCGTTTTGTTCAGCATACTCCCTCACTGTCCAAAGGGGAGAGGCAGCAAGCAACAAAATTTGACCAGTGTTTAAGTATAGTAATGGTTATTGGGAAGTGTACAGATGTTTTCAGCGGGATTTTTCGGTTGGGAAGGGGAGGGGTTGAGGGAAGGGGGTTACGTGGGAGGATCTTTCCATGGAGGAAATTGTCATGGGATTAGATAACTTCCAAGAAGGGAGAGCCGGATATTCTAGCACTATTTAAAACAAAAACAAAACAATTAAAAAATAAATATGGAAAAGTTTTTTCAACTGAAAGTAAGGAGCAGCATGTCTTCCTAAATATCTTGCTCTTTAAGCTAAAGTATTTTAGTAATTTCAACTATTTATTCTACGGCCTTTGTGATTCAGGGGTCATTCTTAAAGCATTGGGACAAAATTTAAGCTTTAATGCAAAGAGCGAGGTATTAACGAGGGGGCAGACCACCTCATATACGATACAAACATAGAAGTTTGTTATGTAAGTTAATTCGCAAGTTACGTATATTTTCCACAAATAAAAACGTTCGTATAAAATTAAAAGTTCTAGTTGCCTTTGTAAGTAACCAAAATATTGGAGGGGCACTGAGCCTCCTCCCCCACCCCTTATTTTTATTAAAATCTTCCGATCAAAACTAAGAGAAAGCCTATTTAGCCAACAAAAATTAATATGTAAATTTCGTTTTAATTATTCATGTGCGGATAGCCAAAATAAAAAATATATTAATTCAAAAACTTTCAGAAATTAAATGAAAAAAACAAGTTTTTTAACTGAAAGAAAGGAGCGACCTTAAAAATTAAAACGAACAGAAATTACTCCGTATGTTAAAGGGGCTTTTCCCTCCTCAACACCCCGCTCTTTGTACTAAAGTTTTTTACTGTTTAAAAAGTGAAGTTGAAAGAAAGAGTCGAACTTTTGCGTAAAGTTCGAGGCATTGAGGAGGGAAGAGCCCCTTTAATATACGGAGTAATTTCTGTTCGTTTTAAGTTTTAATGTTACTCCTTACTTTCAGCTAAAAAACTTGTTTTTTTATTTAATTATCCCTAAGATACTACTGGTATGCCCTTTTAATTTCCTTTGCTTTAGTCTATAAGCTCCCTAAGCATTTACCAAAAATTGTCAACCTAATACCCTTAGAAATTCGTGAGATTTTACAGATACGCCCTTTTGAAAACATGGATGGACGTAGGGTTTTTCAATTTAGTTCAACATCCTTTCCAACATTGCCTGAGAGTCTTAACGCACTTACATAACACACTTAGTCTTACATAACACACTAGTCTTACATAACACACTTAGTCTTACATAACACAATAGTCTCACATAACACACTAGTCTTAGACTTAACACACATAGCAATTACTGATATTTTGCAGCCTGAATGCACCCAGTGTCTTTTGATTCAGTTCTATGTCAATATTCTCGGCTACTTTAAACTTAATTCCTTCTCTGTTCCTGAGATATTTGAGAAATACCCCGAGAAGGGGTGCAAGCTATCAACTTTGTCCATCGCCAAACAATTCATGGTGACGGACTGTAAGTAAGGAGCTTTACATATATTGTTAGTTATTAGGAAGTAAAGAAATATTTTTCGTGGGAGTATTTTCTGTGGGGGAGGTTATTTTCTATGGGGAGAATTTTCCGTCGGGAGGGAAGTTTCTGGGGATGAGGTTTCCATAGAAATTTTACACAAGGTGAAATTTGCTAGGATTTATTTAAAAAGTTTATTTCAATGCAACACTAAACGTCAAAACGTCAAAACAGAAATTATTCCGAATATGAAGGAGTTAACGATCTTCTTAATACCTTACTTTTTATGTTTGACTGTTTGTTCCAATATTTAAGAACGACTCCTGAAACACAAAAGCCGTTTATTTAAAACAGGATGATTTTTCTAAGGTTCTAAGAATTTAGCTTGAAGAGTAATTTATTGAAAAGAGTGGTAATTCTTTAATATTAGGAATAATTTCTGTTAGTTTAATGTTTTAATGCTGCTCCTTACTTTTAGTTCAAAAAACCTTTTTTTTATTTTATTCAACACATTTCAAACACAACTACCAAAGTATTCTTACTTACTTGTCTTAAGACTAAAAACTTCAAACGATATTTAGAATAAAAATATTTATTTCATTAGTAAATACAAACATCGACCTAGAAAATTCACAGTTATCGACCATATCCATAAGAGGGTCTTCCATATCCATAGGATGATCCTCCATATCCATAAGAACTGCCACCATAGCCATAGTTTCCTTGTCCATAACCACTTCCATAGTTGTAGGAGCCACTATTACCGTAGCCATAGTTTCCCTGGGAATATGGAGATGAGTAGTAGCTGCTCTGTGGACGATTATAGCCATATGAGGGTCGTTGATAATTGTAATAGTTATAACCTGAAATATAAGAAAATATAAAAAATTGAAGGTACTTAATCAAAGTGGTCATTAGGTTGGTTTGTAACAAATACATATAATAAAGAAACATAATGAAAAGCCTTCAAAATCGAAAGTTAATTGAAAAAGTTAAGTAGAGCGATACGGTGTTTTTCAGTCTTTCCACTGTTTTAGATTCTTTGGCACAGCCTTTTTTCTAGTTTCTAACGTGTCAGACCAGACAAGGACTGAGTCTCGCTCGTTGCTTTGGTATGGCCATCTGCTTTACCTGCCCTGCTAGAACACTACTTCAACTCATCTTCGTGCTTGACACAACTGTAAACAATCGGAAATGCTCCAGAGGACGACAATTCAAAAGAAGGGTGGGTGTCACATGCAGTCGACTAACTGCCAGAACCATCGATCCAAATAAAGTTCCCGACCCTGGTATAGAGCAGATCACCCTAAAGAAGGCTAACATCTCTAATATCGGGTTCCCTTTGCGCTGGCGGTGCAGCCGCGAAATAGCTGTGTGTTAAAAAAAAAAAAATTAATCTTACCCATCATAAGTTAAGAGCCTGAGAAAATTTGCCTTATTTTAGAAAGAGTGGGAATCACCCCCCAAAAAGTCAGAATCTGACGAAAATTACATAATCAGATTCAGCGTATCAGAGAACCCTCATATAGAAGTTTCAAGCTCCTATCTACAAAAATGTGGAATGTTGTATTTTTTGCCAGAACACAGATCAGGGATGCGTCTTTATTTGTTTTTATTTTATTTTTTTTCCCAGGGGTAGACCCAATAGTCCTAAAATGTCGTGAGAGGGCTCTTTCTAATGGAAAATTAAAAGTTCTAGCGCCCTTTTTAAGTGACCAAAAAAATTGGAGGTTACCTAGGCCACCTCCCACGCTCATTTTTTCCCAAAGTCACAGGATCGAAACTCTTTTGAGTTTTCCTCTAGGGGAGGGTTTTATGCGGAGGGAACTTTCCATGGATGAAATTGTCGTGGGGGAAGAGAATTTCCATGAAGGGCTTCAGGATTTTTGGCATTAAAAAAAAAACAATGCAGAAATAAATTTTGAAAGTTTTTTTCAACTGAAAGTAAAGAGCAGCATTAAAACTTAAAACTAACAGAAATTATTATGCATATGAAGGGTTCACCTCCTCCTAATAACTCACTCTTTACGCTAAAATAATTTTATTAATTTCAAATATTTATTCTACGGCCTTTGTGATTCAGGGGTCATTTTTAAGGAATTGGGACACAATTTAAGCTTTAGTGTAAAGAGCAAGGTATTGACGAGGGGCCGAACCCCCTCATATACGTAAAAAGAACATACTAATATAGAAGTTAGTTACGTAAGTTGATTCGTATATTACGTTACTAATAAAAACGTTCGTAAAAAGTTAAAAGTTCTAGTTGCCTTTTTAAGTAACCAAAAAATCGGAGGGTAACAAGACCTACTTTCCGCTCCTTTTTTTCTCAAAATCGTCCGACCAAAACTATGAAAAAGCCATCTAGCCAAAAAAATAAATTAATATGCAAATTTCGTTTTAATTATTCATGCGCGGAGAGCCGAAATCAAAACATGCATTAATTCAAAAACGTTCAGACATTAAATAAAAAATAAGTTTTTTTAACTAAAAGTAAACTAAGCGACATTAAAACTAAAAACGAACAGAAATTAATCCGTATATTAAAGGGGCTGTTCCCTCCTCAACGCCCCGCTCTTTACGTTAAAGTTTTTTACCGTTTTAAGTTTAATATCGCTCCTTACTTTCAATTAAAAAAAACGGGTTTGTTCATTAGTTTTTTTTGTATCAAAATCAAGTTGTTGGACTGTGATCAAAAAGTTAAGAACCATGGTCTATTAGAGAAAAGGCCAAGAAAAATAGTCTAAGTGAGGGATAATACTAATATAAGCCTCTTTCAGAATTGTATAAAAACGATGTCCTTTCAATTGTTGATAGACAGTCTATCCTCCACCCATGCTAGGGCAGAACAAGGTAGTTATAAATTTTAATTTAATATTTATAAAACTTGACTGTAAAATCTTAATAATTTTAAATTTTCATAATTTTAATTACAAGTTGTCATAATGAAACTTAATAATTCAAGTTGAAATTTATTTAATTTAGGCTAAATTAATTTAATCTTGATTTTAATCAATCAAATTTTTAAGTAAAATTAAATCCTAATTTTAAATTTTAATAATATTTTTATAGTAAGAATCAACGCAGGGAGGATTCGGTGAAAACTAAATGAACAATAGTCTAAATTTTTCTGTAGCTGGGAATCTGCCTTTTGTGAAAACTTATATAGTCATTGCTCATTTTTCTGGTAAACTTTTCAGTGAATCTTTCAGTAGAAGAAGGAGGAGGCTTAAATGTAAACTTTAATGCACAGATTTTTGTGAAAGATCTTTCAGACTAATATTGAGCTTGATTAATGGAGGAACTTTAACTTTTGAGAGAATTAGTTTAAGTTTTTAGAATTGACAATAAGCAGTGCGCCAACCCTATCAAGCAGTTTGTGGTAACGAACTGTAGTAAGGAGCTCTAAAAAATGAGATTTTGATACCAATACTTACATCAATAGAATCCAATTTTAATGCAGATTTTAAATATATAAGTTTCATCAAGATCAGTTATACCCATCAAAAGTTACGAGCCTGAGAAAATTTGCCTCATTTTAGAAAATAGGAGGAAACACCCCCTAAAAGTCATACAATCTTAACGACAATTACACCATCAGATTCAGCGTATCAGAGAACCTTATTGTAGAAGTTTCAAGCTCCTATCTACAAAAATGTGGAATTTCGCATTTTATGCCAGAAGACACTGGCAGATCACGGATGCGTGTTTATTTGTTTTTTTGTTTGTTTTTTTTTTTCCCAGGGGTGATCGTATCGACTGGGTGGTCCTAGAATGTAGCGAGATGGCTCATTCTAACAGAAATTTAAAGTTCTAGTGCCCTTTTTAAGTGACCATAAAATTGGAGGGCACCTAGTCCCCCTCCCACGCTCATTTTCCCCAAAAAACGCCGAATCAAATTTATGAGATAGTCATTTTACCCACCATAATCAAAAACCCGTGGAAGGGGCTGCAAGTTACAAACTTTAACCTTTGTTTACATATAGTAATGGTTACTGGAAGTGTACAGACGTTTTCAGGGGGATTTTTTGGTTTAGGGAGGAGAGTTGAGGGGGGGGGGGCGTTACATGGGAAGATATTTCCATGGAGGAACTTCTCATGGAGGAAGAAAATTTCAATGAAGGGGGCGCAGGAGTTTCTAGCAATATTTGAAAAAATAATGAAAAAATAAATATGAAAAGTTTTTTTCTACTGAAAGTAAGGAGCAGCATTAAAACTTAAAACGAACAAAAATTATTACGCATATGCGAAGTTTACCTCCTCGAATATACCTCAATATTTATACTATAGTATTTTTCGTAATTTCAACTATTTATTCTAGGGCCTTTGGGATTCAGAGGTCATTCTTAAGGAATTGGGACAAAATTTAAGCTGTAGTTGTAAAGAGCGAGGTATTGACGATTATAGAACCCCCTCATATACGCAATAAAAACATACGAATTTAGAAATTCGTTACATAAGTTAATTCGTAAGTTGCTTTAATTTTTTCCAATGAAAATGTTTGTAAAAAATTAAAAGTTCTAATTGCCTTCTTAAGTAGTCGAAAAATTGGAGGGCAACTATGCCTCCTCCCTCGCTCCTTTTTTCTCAAAATCTTCCGATTACTTGCAATTAATTAATATGCAAATTTCGTTTTAATTGTTTATGTGCGGAGAGCCAAGATCAAAACATGTATTAATTCAAAAACGTCCAGAAATTAAATAAAAAGAACAAGTTTTTTTTTAAATGAAAGTAAGGAGCAACATTAGAACTTAAAACGAACAGAAATGATTCCGTATATGAAAGGGGTTTTTCCTCCTCAACGCCCCGCTCTTTACGCTAAAGTTTCTTACTGTTTTAAAAAATAGAGTTAAGAGAAAGAGTCAAACTTTAGCGTAAATACCGGGGCGTTGAGGAGGAAAAACCCTTTTCATATACGAAATAATTTTTGTTCGTTTTAAGTTTTAATGTTGCTCCTTACTTTCATTTAAAAAAACTTGTTTTTTTATTTAATTTTTACCATGGGATGATAAAAATACGAATTACATAGTATTAGACTCTTGGTCTCAGCAAAGAAAGGGGGCTTGGAGGGGAGGATTTGGTACAATACCATTTTCATTAAGATCACTTGAGTTTTAGGGGCTCGTTTTGATTTCAAGCCATTAAAATCTAACTGTCATAGCTGTCATAGAAAACCAGCAGTCCAGTTCTATGACAGCTGCCATATTAAAACCAAGATGTGGTTTGTTTAAACCCAAAATTTAAATTATAAGGTCCTTTTTTAATTAGCCACATTTTTTTCCCTTCCGAAACTTCAAAAATCTAAAAATATAAGACACTCGTTCAGCTTGTGGAATTAAAAATATTTACAAGGATCACTCGGTTTCCAAGGGCGGGATTTTATGTGGTGCTAGGCTGAGTTCACTGGTAACGGAGGACACTATGAATCCTCATAAACAAATCAATAATGGACAGAAACTAGATTAGGGCAAAAGTTTTTAAGTGACAGGGAAGAACTAACTCAAGACTTAAAGTGAGCACAAAATCAAATTTATACATGAGGACTGTCACCTTGTTCAATCCTCTCCCTTCCTTACACTAAATTTGAGTGTGCAATTTACTGAAAGCATAATAGAATATTAAAACATAGACAGTTATTGATAATATTACAAGAGTATATTATTAATTCTTAAGAAACTATCGCATCGCCTTGCAAAACATTTAAATTTAAAAGTTTACAGTATGCCAAATACAGCTAATTGAGAAATATTATTAAACAAATTAAAACTTTCGTGTAAAAATTGAGCTACCTCACAAAAATTAACTATAATTTTTTTAAGTTTTTGCTTTGATCCTTATTTTTAATCGAATGAACAGTAATTTTACAGAAGACGGTTAGTTTTGCCAAGTGCCAGATAGTGCAGCATCATATTCACAATTCCAAGCTGACGTGTCTAATAAAAGATAGATTCTTTAGAATTTTCAAAGACAAATTCTTTAGAAAAGCTTCATTCGATTATTTGACACTGAAAAAAAAATTTGTACACATTCACCCCTGCATAAACAAGAAAATTTAAATGACTTAGACCAAAATTTGCTTGGAGGAAAAATGAACTTTTTAAAATACAGATTGAGAATCAAACCAAGCGTCAAAAAATTTATTCCAATTGGTGAGGTCAAATCTTGCTTCTGAGGTGAAATTTTAACTCTTATCGGGTCAAAAATGAGACTAAAGAAATACAAAACATAAAGTACCTCCATAAGGTCTGTGATGACGGTTTCTTATGTCAGTATCTTCTTCTTCTTCTTCTTGAATAGCTGCCGTTTTTGTTTCTTCAAATTTTACTGCATCATCAGCTTCTCTCCTATTTCTTATTGCTTCTGGCCTTGCTGAAATTGAAGATTTTGCTAATAAGTAAATAATTTTCATTATTTGCTTCTTAATTCAAATCGCAATGACCTTAACCTTTTAATCGCTTGACCATTATTATGGAGGAGGGATACACAAACAAATAAACACAATTAACTTAAATAAATATATTTACATTAGCCTCAGAAGGGGTAAAAAATTGCCTTAATTTGCCTTAATTTGCCTTAACTTATTCAATCATTAGGGTGATCCATAAAAATAAGGATAAATGCAAAAGGAATACAAAAAACGTTTGAACTGGAAAACAATACAGAAATCAAGTTTGCGAATACTGGAATTTACTAAAATAGTGTTCGATATTTGTAAAATGTACTCAAGTGCGTTTTACCTGCTCAAGCACATAACGTCAGATATCTAAAACAGTGTTTCAACAGATAAGTGAGGCATTAAAATTTTGCAATGGAAGAAAAATAATTATTTTTGAAGTAATGTTTACTTAAAATTATTGAAATTTACCGAATAATTTTAAACTGTTCTGTTGCACTTAAATACCAATAGATCTTAAACTACTATTCAGCGGATGATTGGGGCATTCTGATCGCTAAAATGTACTTAATAGCTCAAAAGTATGCTTAAGTACAGATACTTATTTAAGCACAGTCATAAACAACAACAAACCTTAAATTACTTTTCAACAGGTAATTGTGGTATTCAGATTTTGTCATAGATGACAATGATTTTTTAAGTCAAGTTTACTTTAAATTACTAAAATGTACTTAATAGCTCAAAAATATCCTAAAGTATAGCTGCTTACTTAAGCACACTCATAAGCACCAGCAAATCTTAAATTAATTTTCAACAGATGATAGAGCATTCAGATTACGGATGATAATAATTATTTAAGTCAAGTTTACCACTACTTATGATTCCTAGAATGTACTCAATAACTGTAAAATGCACTGAAGGGTATTATTCCCTCTCAATAAAAATGCACCAAAAGTGAAAAATGTTCTTCAAGAGACTTTAAGGACATTAAAATATAAATCAGCACCATTTTTTTTTGCTGGGGAATTTGAAGATGCAAATCAATTTTCGTGCATCATTAATTCATCTTTTAGGCTGGTAATATTTAACTTGTTGTGTCAGACACTGTCAATGAAAGTTTAAAATTCATAATAAATATCAGCAAACATTTTATATTCCATATTTGCTCTGTTTCCACCCCTACCTCCACCCTACTAGAAGAACTTCCCAGCTATGCCAATGGCGAAAACAATTACTTCAAAGAAAATTTTAGTCTATTCTTTTACTCTCTCACTTAGTTCTTAGTTTCACTTTCACTTATCCTTTCCTTCTTTCACGTTGTCTATTAATCTGTCACTGTACTAAATTTATAAGGAAATTCACAGAAGACTATTTAAAGAGTTATAGGAACACGAAGCAAAGCCTAAAATGGGTAAAGTGGTTGCAATAACACAAATTGGGACCAATCGCAAAATCAGCAAGTATCGGGTAAGTGGAAGGTGGACTGTGCTTGTGTCTTCTCTAACAGTTTAAACTGAATATGACCATTTTTCTGCTGAGTTGGGATGACTAATCATAAAAACAAGTGTGTTTTAGCCCAATTATCTTGATTCTCGTGTATTTTAGCATAGTTCACACCGTCATTTCAAGTAAAGAACTAAATCATAAATACATGTGAAAGAGGGACAAAATTCTTTAAAATGAAAATCTTTTCAGTAATGCTGACTCTAAGAAAATTCTGGCCCTTGCCTCTCCTGTCTAAGTATAAATTTTAAAACAAGAAGTACATATCAGAATAAATGAACTAGAAATGTAAATATCATTACAATGATAAAATGGCAAGTTATATAAATTCACTTTCAATAGTTCTTAAATTTTTGTCAATTACATTTTGACACTGATTGAGCAAAATTTCCTAAGGGTGCTACTTTTTTAAATGTTCATTCTTTTAATATCTCTTTTAATATTTTACGACTGCGGAACATAGATGGGCAAGTGCGTGACCATTCTTCTCTTGAAAATTAAGAAATTTTACTATTTTTGGATTGCAGCTTTAGGGTTCTTATACATGCTGAATTTCATTACAAAACTTACAACAAGAACGTGCCCCTTTTTGAGGGAGGTCAATTCCATTTCTAAATCTATACAAGTTTTAATATGATAATAAATTTTGGCGAGCAATTTAAAAAGACGAAGAAAATAGATGTTAAAAATCAGCCTAAAAAATAGATCCCGTTGTTGCATATATATTAATCTAAAGAGTTTCAGGTTCAAATGGCAAGGATTACTTTCCACTTACAGGTTTTTGCTAAGAACTGTGTGATTCAAAGTTCTCTTAAATGCAAGGGGTTTAGTACTCCCTCCTTCAGTCCCAGTTTTTTTTTTACATCCAATTTTAAAATAAGTTCAATACTGCTTTGGGGATGATAGTCATCATTAAACGAGTGCACTTCTGAAAGAGAGAAGGATGGTAACATAGAAGAGCATTTTTCTCAAAACAATAAAAACCTTATATCTTGTTCATTTTGGATCTACTTCCCCTTTTGAGGGAGTTCTATTCTTAATTGTAAAATAGAGGAAACTTTCATAAGCTAATGGTTTTTGATGAGTGAATTAAAAATCAAACATTTTATATAGTTAGAGTCAGTATGCATAAAAGGTTTTGCTAATCATTTTGTTTTAATCTGAACTTATTTTTTCTTATAGTTGGGATTTCTTGGAAAATTTTATATAAAGCTTTCATAAGCGTGGGGGAGGATACTACTCCCTCATTTAATCTCTGTCTCTTACAATCAATTGTAATATTCATAGAAATTTGCTTCGTGAATGATAGTCGTACATGAATAGATGCACTTCTCCATTATTTATTGGAGAGGGTCTGAAATATCAAAAATTGATTATAAGGTCGGCAGTTTTTACAGTTCCCAAGACGAGTTCTTCCAACTAATCTTGTTTTCTAGAGATTTCTATCATGAACAACCACAGGCTCTTGAAACATAACGCTCTTGAAACATAATATACCACATAATATGCATAAATAACAAAATGAGAAGTGCTTCCATTTAAATTTTGGTTTAAAAAAAATATGGTAGCACCAGGTCCCTCCCCTACTAATAAATTTTCTTGTGGCGCTAATAAAACCCCATCTCTCTACCATTGTTTGCCACTAAGGATATTAATTTAATCTTTAATACAATTTTACCCAATGTTTTACAGAATTTTTTCTCTAATAAGAGGGTATCCTCTATCACGTCGTCAGATCCATATTATAGGTTTAGTCTAAGAACATTCTGAGGAGTGAATTGAGATTTGATATTAATTTCTCCCTTCCCCTCCTCCAGACCTCCGACAACTTTCATTGAAACCCCCCTTGTAAAACAAGAAGACACAAAAAAATGTATATAAAAAGGAAAATAAGAAATATTTCCATTAAAACCTTGGTATAACTAAGCTCCTGGTAGCACTTGTTTCCTATCCCTTAAGAAATTTCCTTTTGAAGTTCTTGATCCTCCCCCCTCCCCGTCTTTACTTTTGCGCTGGTACTCAAACTTCACCTTTAGAGTGTAATCTTGTATCCTAAACTTCTTTTACTTTATACGTTAAGGCTCACGAAAACTGCAAGAATTAAACTTAAAAATGAATGTTTCAATGCCTCTCGCACGCCTTTCCCAATCATCTGCAAAGAGATCCGCCAGCCCTAGCCATAACAGATAATGCGCAGGTATGCCATCATAACATGATTTTATCAATCCTCGAATGAATTAAATTATTTAAATGAAGCCTTAAAATGAAATAGTAAAACTGAAACAAGAAAAGAAGCTAAATTCATTTATTTAAACCATCCTCAATGAATTAGATTATTTAAATAAAGCCTTAAAATGAATTAAAAAAATGGAAAAAAAGAAGCTGAATTCATTTAATTATATGAATCACGTGCATCTTTAGGATTGAATGCACCACTGCCTGTTGTTACTGGGCTTGAAACTGGGAAGCTCAATTTATAACTTATTTAATAATTTTAATTTGATTGGTTGTATCCAAATTTCCCATCAATAGTTCTTATTCTCTTTTCGGAAAAATAGTTGTTTCGTGCCACAAGGCTAACACTTTACTGTGGGCACTAGAACTTTTGATTTCAGTTCGAATAAGCCTTCTCCTGACGGCCTAAGACTAGTGGCTCGATATCACCATTCTTGGGGACAGAAAAAAAAATAAACACACACCTGCGAAGACTCATAACAGAAAAATTTAGTATTTTTTAATAGGGGCTTGAACTTTCTTCAAACTTTCAACTTAAAGCACTTTACGTATTTAGAATCATTTTAAAAGTTCGATTCTTCTGATTTATATAATGTTGTAAAACTTCTTCTTTTTAGAGTCTCGGTTACTATTAACAAAATTCGCTCTTTACTTACAGTTTATTACTTCATACTGTTGCAAATATTGTTTTACTTGCGTGTGGAAATATACTACGAGGGGAATGTTGCCTAAGGTACGAAGCAGTTAGTTTTTATTTCATGGGGTTGCTTATGAATACATGAAAACAATACTTTGCTCTCAAGCCAATGAGTTTTTCAAAAATTTAATAATTCAATAAGAATTAATTTGTATAAGAAGAAAATAGCATAAATCAAGTCAAAAATGACATGCAGAAAAATATCCTCTCTCCTTTGGATACAAAAATAAAACATAAAAACAGGTGATTTGCAGGCTGGGGCCTAAAGGCCCTTTCCCCACCTCCCCTCTTACAACCCACTTAATTTTATTTATCTTTATGGTTTTTCATATAGATTACTATATTTTTCATGAAAACCCGAATGTTTTCTATGTTTTTTCCGACTTTTGTCCACTAGAGAATGCAAGTTCCCTCCAAAAATGTCTACATACTTACTTGGAAAGTTCTATATTTTCATTATTTGAACCTACTCTGTAGTAGAGTGTTCTTACCATGAGCTTTTGACCTCTTCAAAGCCTCCCTCTTTACACCCTCCCAAGCAGTTCCTATTTCTTTTAAACCTTGTTTACGACATCCTCCCACCCAAAATGAGGACGACCCCTCTCATCACGAAATCAGTTTTATACGAAATTAATGCATTTCGTCATCAAAACTTTAGTTTCTGCACATATTCATTATTGATGCACAGTTTGATCTTGTACGGTCAACAAGGTAACCCCGTTTTCGATTCATAAAAAGTTTTTAGCCAGAAGGGATTAGTAAACATATCGGTTATTTGATTGTAATTTAAGCTATGGGCTTGGCTTACTATAGTGAAATTGCATTTGTTTTATTTACGGAGAACTGGAGACATTATTTATAGAAAAAACCATAACTAAGCCCTCGAGTTTCATCACAATGCTGTTGTGATATGTCCTTTGTTTTTATGTGTAGGAAAAGAAAATTCAAACTTTCGCGCAAAGGGGCAGCTCCCCTCATACACAGGATTAAATAAAAAAACTAGTTTTTTAACTGAAAGTAAGGAGCGACATTAAAACTTAAAGCGAACAGAAATTACTCCTTATATGAAATGGGTTGTCTCCTGCGCAATGCCGCGCTCTTTACGCTAAGGTTCTTAATTGTTTTGAAAAGTAGAATTGTGGCAAAGAGTCAAACTTTAGCGTTAAGAGCGGGGCGTTGAGGAGGAAAAGCCCCTTTCATATACGGAGTAATTTCTGTTTGTTTTAAGTTTTAATGTCGCGCCTTACTTTCAGTTAAAAAAACTAGTTTTTTTATTTAATTTCTGAACGTTTTTGAATTAATGCATGTTTGATTTTGGCTCTCCGCATATAAATTATTAAAATAAAATTTGCATATCAATTCTTTTTTGGCTAAATGGCTTTCTCTTAGTTTTGATCAGACGATTTTGAGAAATAAGGGGTGGGGAAGGAGGCCTAGTTGCCCTCCAATTTGTCGGCTACTTAAAAAGGGAACTAGAACTTTTAGTTTTTAACGAATTTTTTTATTAGTAAAAAATATACGTAACTTAAGAATTAACTTACGTAACAAACTTTTATATTCTTAGATTTTTATTATGTATATGAGGGGGTTTGTTCCCTCGTTAATACCTCGCTCTTTACACTAAATCTTACGTTTTGTCCCAATCCTTTAAGAATTAAAAAACCCTTCAAGACCCCTGAATCAGAAAGACCGTGGAATAAATAGTTGAAATTACTAAAAATACTTTAGCACAAAGAATGAGGTGTTTATCTTCTCCTAAATACCTCGCTCTTTATGCTAAAGTGTTTTTTTTAGAACTACTCCTTAGTTTCAATTGAAAAACTTTTTCATGTTTATTGTTTCATTGTTTTTTTTATAGTAATGCTAGAAAATCCCACGACCTTTTCATTTAATATCTCTTCCCCTATGACATATTCCTCCAAGGAAAGATCCTCCCACATAGCCCCCTCCCCTCAACCCCATCCCCAAACCAAGAAAATCCCCCTGAAAACATCTGTGCACTTCCCATTAACCATTGCTATATGTAAACACTGGTCAAAATTTGTAACTTGCAGCCCCTCCCCCAGGAACTGTGGGGGAGTAAGTCATCCCCAAAGACATAGTTATTATGGTTTTCGACTATGCTGAACAAAATGGCTATCTCAAAATTTTGAACCATTGACTTTGGGGAAAATGTTCGTGGGAGGGGGCCTAGGTACCCTCCAATTTTTTTGGTCACTAGAATGGGCACTAGAACTTTTTATTTCCCTTAGAATGAGGCCCCTTCCGTTAGAATGAGGGACCTAGGCGCCCTCCAATTTTTTGGTTACTTAAAAAGGGCACTAGAACTTTTCATTTCCGTTAGAATGAGGCCCCTTGCGACATTCTAGGACCACTTGATCGATATGATGACCCCTGGGAAAAAAAAAAACAAAAAACCAAATAGACACGCATCCGTGATCTGTCTTCTGGCGAAAAATACGAAATTCCACATTTTTGTAGATAGGAGCTTGAAATGTTTTCTGTAGGGTCAAATACAGGGGAAATTAGCAGGGTACTTATCTTTTATAATTACAAAATTTAAGTTCTTCATCTAAGTAGAACCGGTTTCTTTGACGCTCAATTCCAATAAAATATACCAAAATAGGATGAAAATATAATACTTTATTAACAAAATTATGGAAACTACAGAAGAAACTTATAGAATGCAGGCCGCCCAGAACAAATTGATGTCGGGTTAGGTTAGGACACTGTTCACTATCAATACATACAGATCACAACTAAATGAATTTTATATATTGTCAAAATAGCCGGTTCTATTTATTTGAAGAACTTGAGTATTGTAGCTACAACAGATAAGCACCATTAGTAAAAATAGGTACTCGTGCATTATTCAGAACACACTCAATAAGTGAAGTTAGGTTCTTTCATGAAACAAACTCTGATAGAGGTACATTTTATGAGAAAATCCGATTTCATAGCCACAAAGTCTCAAAGACAAAAAGTTAGGTTAGGTTAGAATTCTAAGGTGTAATTTTACAATTTTTCTAATAAAGTATTATACTTTCATCGTATCTTGTTTTATTTCATTAGCTTTATCAAAAGTTTGGGCTATATATTTTCACATTAGAGGGGGGAGGTGCATGATATCAAATACTTTATTTAGCCTAACTTAACCACCTCTATATATAAAATATTTCATTAAAATGTACCTGCATCGTAGTTTGTTTCACGAAAGAATCTAACTTCACTTAATGAGTGTGTTCTGAATAATAGACAAGCATCTAATCATCTCAGTATGAAAATACAATCGACGTACGCACTACGGCAGCTACAGCAGTACAGAATATTATTTGAGCAAATGTAATTATAACTCCTAATAGCCGATGTCAAATAACTAATTCCAGTCCTCTTTCTATTAATGGTTGGATATATACTCTTGTGTCCTAAAGTCAAAGATAATAAAATAAATTCTTACCAAATGAAGAAGCTACAAAAGTACAGACAATAATCAAAGTAAGTTTCATTATAACTGCAAATAAATGACTGGTGTAATATTACTATTCCCAATTCTCTTTATATTAATGGTTTAGCATATACCCTGGAGTCAAAGACAACAAAATAAAGGGATAACCAAATACCGGTCACTGACGTCCATAAAAACTAGTTTTTTTCTGGTAAACGTGAAAATTTTTAATTTTCAACTAATTTGGTTTTTCCAGCTGCATTACTGAGTTTCTAAATTTATTGCGACGCAGTAGTTATAAGTTTGTTTTAAAATTGTCTGTCATGACTGTAGTTACCATGTTACCATGTTAATTAAATGTAAATAGTCTTTTGATGCAGAAATTTGTAGAGTGAAACTTTAAGTGATTTTAGTGGTGGTATAATTCCGACTGCATCTAAAAACTGGTGCGACTTATTATGATATGAAGGGGGGACATCTTTATAAAATTTCGTACTTAAGCCGTTAAGTAGTTAGCAACTGTAGATTTATCTTAGTTATAATATTGTTTGGTACACTAAGGCAATCAAATATTTTTTTAACGATCTTTTTCAAGTGCACGCACACATGGAACTTGAAAAAAGATTTGCCATGTGGTAAATTTATTAATAGTAACAAAAACAATTTTCAATCGCTCCAAGAAATTTTACTTTCTTATTTTTCTGTCTGAGAACGGCTAAAACTTTATTAGCATCTGACTGGGAAGACGTCCCCGATGTAGCACCACGTTTGGACGAGCGGAGAAGCTTCGTCGCTGCCCTACATGCCACCAATACCTCAAAAGGAGCTAAGATCTAAGGCAAGAATGAAAACTGTTTCGTGGCTGCAGTGGTAGCTGCAGCCTACTAAAAAACAAACACGACCCATATTAACCAAAAAACAGTATGAAATCCTTAGAATGGTGTTGGATCAATACAAGGTACACCACTGAAATCTGTTTGGCTGAAAACCGTATAAAGGAGACATACAGTTCCTTGGATTCAGCGACAATGATATTTTTTTTTTCCATGGGAACCGTCTTTTTTACGTTTAGTCCTTCTCCGTAGCTAGCGAAGCACTGGAATATCGTAGAGAGCTGTTTAAGGGCACATTTTAAAAGGAGTTGCAATTACCACCTGCTCTTGTAATTAATAAAGCACACTATTTGAAATGAAATAAGTTTATTGACAAAAAAAAACTATAATTTCGTATACAACATGCTGAATGACGTGATGATCGTTGATTAAAACCATAAATGACGCAAAAAGTATAAGATTTTTGAACAAGGCCATACATTGAAGAGAGAGAACAGGACTATACCTTAGAGAGGAAGTTATAGATTGTAGCACATGCATGAATATCAACTGGAATACTACTGCTACTACTACTAACAATTCAACGCAGCACCAAGCCTCCTGAGGCCAACACAGCCACGCAGGCTCCTCTTCCATCCCAATCTATTCAAAGCCTCCCTCTTTACAACCACCCAAAAAGCTCCTATTTCCTTTAAATCTTTTTTATGAGATCCTCCCACTCAAAACGAGGACGATCTGCTTCTCGTTTAGCCCTAGACGGTTGGCGAAAAGGACAATCTTCGACAATCTTCCATCCTTCATATGCAGCACGTGCCCTACCCATCTCAACCTTTCTTTCATTATAGCAATAGAAAGGAGGATTGAACCATATTTTTTTGTACAGCCTACTGTTTGAAATACGGTCGGGCAGCCGAGTACCAAGAAAAATGCGTAGACAATTTCTCTGGAAAACATCTAGTAAACCTTCATCCGCTTTCCGAAGCGCCCATGCTTCAGAGCCATATTTCACCACTGTCATTACTCTAGCTACCAATATTCTAATCTTGGTTTGCAGTCATATCTTTCTAATCTTCCAAGCTTTTTAACTGTGAAAAACCCTCGGCTATTCTACTTTTTACATCTTCACTGCCCCCATCGTCTTTACTAGTAAAACTACCAAGGTAAACGAAGCTACCCACCTGAACAATTTTCTAGCTACCCGACGCCATCTTTTCATCTTCACTTATTCCTAGCCTTAGTGATTTAGTCTTCTTAAGATTAATTTTCAAACCTTTTCTTGCTTCCTGATCTCGCAAAACCCCTAAATGTCATTTATTTTGCTCACACTTTCATCTAGGATGCTTAAATCATCAGCATAATCTAAGTCCAAGAGAGTTTTCCTCCCTATTTGATTCTGTAGTTACCTATTGCCTCTTTTGTGCTTCTTAAGGCAAGTTCTATCAAAAAGATCCATATAAAGGGGGGGGATAAAACACAACCCTGCTTAAATCATTATTAATACAAAACCAGCTGCTAACCTCGTTTCTTACCCTAACCGCAGCACTGTTATTCTCGTACATAGCATTAATCACTTTAATGTATTTGTCTGGTATCCATACAAGGGTAAGACCTTTGCTAATTGTTTTATATCAGTAGAACCGAACGCTTGCTCATAATCTATAAAACTGAGGACCAATGGTGTTTGACAACTAAGGTACTTTTTAATTATTAGCCTAAGAGTGAAAATTTGGTCGAAACTTCCTCTACCTTTTCTAGAACCGCACTGTTCTTCTCTTAAAACTTTTTCTACATCATCTCTTAGTCTTAAAAATGTCATATTAATCAGCAATTTACTACCTGCAGTGACCTGACTAATGCCTTGATAATCAAGACACTCACTCTTATCACCTTTCTTACACAGTGGTTTAATTAAGGTTTTTCTATAAAAGTTAAGTACTTCCCCTTTTTCAAAAATTACACTCATAATCTTCAGTAACCTATTTTTAACCTCAGAGCCACCATATTTAAGAAACTTATTTACTACACTATCAGCCCCTGGAGCCTTATTGTTATTTAATCCTTTTAGTACGGTTGCTAATTCTTCCTCACGAAAGAAATCTTCCTTCACATCCAAGTAATCACAAACTTTTTTATTTTCCTCCTTATATTTTCATGCAAGTGAATCTCGGCTTAGCATATTCTCAAAATGTTCCGCCCATCTCTCTTTAACTCTTTTCTTATCACTAATTGTGCCCCCATTCTTATCTTTAACTGGTACAAGTTGAAATTGACTAATCCCCCTCAATTTATCAACATGGCGGTTTAGTATTTTACTATTATGCCGTCTAGCTTCCAGATCCTCCAGAATCTTCCAGATCCTCGCAAATTTTATCCATGGCCTCCATTTCACACCTCCATAATTAATTCTTTGATGTTTTCTCCACTTGCTTTACATTCCTTTTGTCCTCATATGCTCTATCACTCAGACAATTCTTGTACAAGCCCTTTCTCCTCTCTATTAAACATAAAACTTTTCACTAATATTGCTAGCTGCAATCTTAACTTTCTTCCCTAAGACACCATCAGCAACTTCAAAAATCGTTTTTTTTCAAAATTATTCTGATTTTTCTTCAACATTATCAAATTTTAAACTCTGAATTTTAGCATTCAACTATTTAAGGAAAGTTTCTCTCAAATCCTCATCTTAGAGTCTAACAATGTCATAACATCCTGGGAGGTAGTTGCACTTCCAACATTTCAGGTTTAAGTTAACCCTTTGTTTACTATAACATTATCAATAAGGTTTGCTGTCTCACTATCAAGTGAATACCATGTCAACTTAATGGCCATTTTTGACCAAATTGGTTATAACTAGATTGTTATATCTACAAAATTCCAGAAGTCGATAGCCATTACTGTTTTCTTTTCCTACACCAAATTTACCTAGGGTAGGATACATTCTATGGCTATTTCTAACGACCTGGGCCTTAAAATCTTTTAGAAAATATTTCTACCTGGGACCCTGTCTATCTTGGAAACGCAGACTATAGGCTTGTGTGCGCCGGTCTTTGGCTTCGCCTCCATGCACAACGAACGGAAAGAAAACCCGTCGCTGCAGATATTGGGAAACTAAAGGAATCAGATACTTGCCAGAAGTACAGTATCGAGATATCGAATCGCTTCGAGGTCCTTGGCTCACTTAATAGCAGCAAAGATCTCTGGAAGCATTTTAAATTGCAGACCAGCGAAGCAGCACAACTATTGCTTGGCAAGAGGAGTTACCCAAAGAAATCGTGGCTAATAACTGAAACACTGCAAGTCATAGAGCAAAGACGGAAGGCAAGACTTCTTTGGGACATGACCACATATTGAAGGCTCAATGGAGTGCAGAACAGACTCATTCACCAGGATAGAACCCAGTTTGTTGCAAGGAAAGCCGACGAAATTGAGCTAGCTTCAAAAAGAAAGACATAGGCAGCCTATTCAAGTATCTCCGAGATCTCACTGAAAATAAAACTCCCACCTTGGGTCACGTCCTGTCCAGGGATGGTGCACTTCTTTCTGACGAAGGTTCTTGTCTTGAGCGGTGGAAGGACCACTTCTGTTCGCTCCTCAACAATACTAGTCCGTATGTGCCTCCTAATGATAGTACCAGCCAACCTTGCAATCAGAGACCTGGAACAGATGCTCCTCTAGATGAGCCTTTCAGCCCCTCAGAAATTGGACATGCAGCATTAAGGCTCAAGAATAATAAAGCTGCTGGTATCTGCGGCTTAAACTCAGAGCTACTAATATATGGAGTCCTGCAATGCTCCTGTTTCTACACACCCTGTTCTTTACAATCTGGCAAGCAGAGATAATTCCTGAGGATTGGCGGAAGGGTGTTATTATCCTCTTATGGAAGAGAAAAGGCTCAAGAAGCGACTGCTCCAACTACCGGGGAATAACCCTACTGTCAGTCCCTGGCTAACTGTTTTCAATGTTTCTACTGGATCGATGTCGGAGCATCATTCGAAAAATCCGTACCGGAGCAAGCTGGTTTTATGTTGGATCGTTCACCCATCGAGCAGATTTTCACGATTCGACAAACAGTAGAGAAGACCACAGAGTTCCGACAGAAAGCATTTATTGCCTTCGTTGACTTCCTTGCTGCATTTGACTCAGTCGATCGAAAAGCTCTTCGGCGGATTCTAGAGTTGACTGGCCTACCTGAGAAATATTGCAGACTTCTCAAGGCGCTGCACCATGGGACGGAGAGCTGTGTACAAGTAAATGGTCAGCACAGCCCGTTCTTTCAAATCACGACAGGGCTGCGCCAAGGATGTGCAGTGGCCCCAGAGCTCTTCAATGTCATCGTAGATTATGTTATGACAAAAACTACTTCACGTCTCAGCTTTGGGCTCAAATTCGGAGATCATACCATCACAGATGTTAATTTTGCCATTGACTTGGCCATTCTGGCGGACTCCATGGAGCAGCTGCTGGAAGCACTCCAAATTCTGCGAGAAGAGGCTGCCAAAGTAGGACTGCATATAAGCAGGAACAAAACTAAAATTATGGCCACAGACCCGTCTTCTCCTGCTGTTAACTCTCCAGATAGCCTGGACAGCACCACTAGCATTGAGGTTGTTCAAGACTTCACCTACCTGGGCTCCATAATTTCTTCAAATGGCTCACTTCTCCCCGAGCTACAGGCGAGTTATCTAAAGCGTCTTCTGTCATGGGCAGACTGAATCGTCACCTCTGGCGAAAACCAAACATCAGTCACACAACGAAACTGCGGATATTCAACGCTCTAGTTTCTGTGATGCTTTACGGAGCTGAGACATGGTAAGCATCAGCTGCAACCCTCAAGAAAATAGACGTATTTCATGCAAAGAGCCTGAGGAGGATTGAGGGCCTACGATGGTCCGACTTTGTCAGCAATGAGAAGCTTCTGCAGCTCACAGGAAGTCTTGGTTTTCGACTCAAGTAGCCGAGCGAACCTTAAGATGGTTCAGGCATCTGCTTCGAATGCCACCACATCTACCCGCAAAGATGATCTATGACTTCGACCCTATCAAAGTTGCTTGGAAGCGACCTCGCAGCCGACCGAAGAAACGTTGGTCCGACAGCCTGTCCGAGTTCTTGACCATGGCAAACATCAGATAGGGCGAAGAGCAAATACTCGTCATGGACCGAAGTGGACGTCACTCTCTAAGCCGAGCAGTGCCCGGCAGGAGACTTAAGTCAAAGTAAGTCACCCTGTCTATTTGCTCCTGTATTTCCGAGTAAAATTCATCTGAATTACTAAGTTACATCTGAGTTTTTTTTTCCTCTACTTCGTCTTATTATGTTATGTGCATGATTAATGTTCAATAAATAAATAAACAAATTGTTCATAAATAGATTGTTGTACAAATTGCAGAAGTCTATAGCCATTACTGTTTTCTTTTCTTACACCAAATTTACCTAGGCTAGGATACCATCTACCCCTATATCTACTGACCTTGGCGTTGAAACCTCCTAGTCAAAACACCATATTTCTGCATGGGACCCTTTCTATTTTCTCCTGTAACTGTAAGTAAATTCATCTGAGTCACTAGTATCTCCCTTAGTCGGTTCAACAGGGGTATGTACTACTTTAACTGATACCCTGAACTTTTTGGTCATAAAATGAGCAATTAGTATTTGTTATTAATACCCTAACAGCCTAAACAAGACTAACCAGCTTCCTTATTATCCTGAGCCCTACTCTCTGTGTATGTACCTCATCCTTCCTGTCTGAGTAAACAAATTCTATCTCACCTAATTTCTACCCCTTCTACCCCTGGGATATGAGTTCCTGAAACTTCTGATAAGTCCAGTTCGAATCTTCTGAATTCGTCAGTCAAAATGTTGATAAGATAGTCATTTTTTAACGTCGTAAAATTTTAAGTTCCAATTTTCATGTTCTTTAAATCATTGATATTATTTTGGCCTCAGTAAAAGCAATGATCCCGGATACTAGTAAAGGACGGGGATCAACATATCTTCTCAAGTCTACACTGAAACAATTAGGCCGGCTTAAAACCAGACCGCAAGAAGTCCCTGGGACCTCCAGTATGAATGAAGGTCTTATGCAATCCTACTATGGGGAGGCAACCCATTGTAGATAAATTAGCTAAGAAGATGCTTTTCAGCCCAAAAAGTGCATCAAAACAAACCAAGCCCAGAAGAATTATCCACTAATCAGAACCCTTTGCGAATGCTGTTCCGTTTACTGGGCTATAATTTTTCTCGAGGGGTACCACTCTTTAAGTGGGAATAAAGTTGACCGCAAGGTATACAGACTTGCAGGTACCCCGAAAGGTTCAATACAACCCTTTGTAGAAGCCGTTGTCAATAGATCCGGATCTTACGTCCTGCCGCAGTTGTCCTCTTTTAGAGGATCCTTTCACGACGGTGTTCTGCGTCACGATGCAATTTAACCCATTACTTGGAGAAGGTGAGTAACTCATGGGACGTGTAGATACACCGTTGGGCTCTGTTAAGTGTACATTTTAGGGGTCTTCATCCTTCACCTGTGTTTATGGCCCCGGACGTGTGTGCCCCAGTTTCAACTATGGACACCCAGGGACAAAATCCCACTTGGTCCGTGCTTCCTATAGAAAAACCTCACATATCTGTAGGGTGTTACCCTATCACCATCTGATGACACGCTGAAGGGCCTGGGGGAGGCTCCTAAAGAATAGTAAACTTAAGACAGCATAAGTAGACAGAAGTTGGAGAGCCTAAAACCCAGAAAATACCTTTCTGGGCCCTACTTTGGAATTTGCATCATTCTCAACAAGCACACATGCATGATTCAGGCTCGTCTTGGCTGAAATTTGGCTGGCAAATTTGGCTGAATCAAGCAAAGTGCAAGGCTAATTTTCAATCTGAAATCAGCCCCTTTGGAATCTGAAGTCAAATTTACCCAAACCGAAGCAGCTACACATGAGAGCAGCATTCTCTCGTTTTAGCTTGATAATTTTTGGCTTTAATGCTCTTTGTCTGTGGTCCTAATAAACTACACTTTGACATCTGCATTCAGAATATTTTACTGCATTTTCAGTAGTATAGAAAAATAAAAACAAGGTGCTTTGTCAAACAGTTCGTGGTAACGAACTGTAGTAAGGAGCGACCCGGCTCAATAGTAACCGAAACTCTAAAAAAATAGAATTTTGATACCAATAGTTATAACAAAAGAATTGCATTTTTACGCTGATTCTAAATATATTAGTTTCATCAATATCACATTAAAACTTAAAGCGAACAGAAAATTTTCCTTTTATGAAAGTGGCTGTCCCCTCCTTAACGCCTCTCTCTTTATACTAAAAATTTTATTTTTACAAGAAGTAGAGTTGTGAGAAAGTGTCAAACTTTAGCAGAAAGAGCAAGGCATTGAGCAGGTGACAACCCCTTTCATAAACAGAATAATTTCTGTTCGTTTTAAGTTTTAAGTCGCTCTTTACTTGCAGTTAAAAAACTTGTTTTGTTTTTTTCCATTTAATCTAATATAGGATTTTGAGAACCGGTGGAGTTTTATCCAATTGCACAGAAAGTTATCCACTAAATATTGATCAATGTTTATTGAAGTAAAACTTAAGAAAGAAAAAGCATTTCGTTTTCAAATGTATTTCCGTTAGGACAGGGCTTCTTAAACTATGGGTCGCGACCCCATTTGGGGTCGCGTAGCAAAATTATGGGGTCGCGAGTGATAAAAATACAATTTAACAAAAAATGTTTTTTAACTTGTAAAATAATTGTTATAAAGGAAAATAACAATCATCGTTGATAAATGTATCATAAAGTATTTTGGTTCGGAAAGACTGTTTATACCAGCATTTTTATTCCGATCATTATAATATCTAGTATAAATTTACTATGAATCAGAAGATGTTATAGAAATTTATAAAAATGTCGATTTATTTTTGTCAATCTCTCAAAACCGAAATAATCCTGATAAATATTATCAACAAAATTTCTAAGTGTTATTTTGAAGAAACTATATAAACACTTGGTGTTATTTTCATTTAGACATTGTAAGATTGCGAACGAAGTACATGTTATTTCGAATTAGTCAGTTTAATCCTTTCGCGACCGGTGGGACCTTACAGTTGCGGCATATAAAGATGCTATGGGCACTTCTTAATTGATTAATAGCACCAGAATAGAACGATGTGCTTCAGGATGCTGTTAAGGTCATAAATTTGATTAAGAAACATGCCCTTAACAGTCGATTATTTTCAAATCTCTGTAAGGATACGAATTCCAACTATGCAACTTTGTTATTACATGCAGAAGTAAGACGGTTGTCAAAAGGTCAAAGTTTAAAAAGATTATTGTTATTGAAGGACGAGATCGAAATATTTTTAACTGAACGAAAATGTGAATTTGCTGCTTTTTTTCAAAATGACTTGTGGCTATCCAAGCTGTGTTATTTGTCACATATTTTTGCGAAGTTAAACGATCTTAAGTTGTCTCTTCAAGGAAAAAATTGCGATATATTTACTTCAAACGACAAAATTGAAAGTTTTATTAAAAAGATTAGCATTTGGAAAAGTAGGGTCGAAAAAAATTCGTTCGAAATGTTTTCCAGTGTCGACAATTTTGTAATTGGGAAAATTCATCGTAAAACTTTTATTGCAGAAACTATTGTAGATCACTCAAAAGCGCTAGAAATACAGTTCCGGGCATATTTTATATTAAATATTAATTTACAAAAAATAGTTTGGATTCAAAAGCCGTTTTGGATTGGCTTAAGTGAGATTGATCATCTGCCACTTAAAGCTCAAGAGGAATTTGCTGAGCTTTCGTGTGACTCAAACTTAAAACTACAATTCCAAAAAAAAGCTCTTGACTGAACTCTGGATCTGAACTAGAACTGAATTTCCCACAATCGCTGATATGGCGTTAAATGTACTTCTGCCAATCAACACCACATATTTATGTGAAGTTACTTTCTCAGCTTTAACACACATTAAATCCCAATATCGTTCAGCGATAAAAAATGTTGAAGAGGTCTTACGTCCAGCAGTTTCAAACATTACACCAAGATTTGATTTCTTATCCAATAAATAATAGACACATCCATCTCATTAAATTTTTAAAGTAAACTTTAATTTAATATTTACCACGCAACTACTTGGATATATTCGAGAGAGTTAAGCAAAAAAACAAGTTTTTTTAAATGAAAGTAAGGAGCGACATTAAAACTTAAAACGAACAGAAATTACTCCGTAGTTGAAAGGGGCTTTTCCTCCTCAACGCCCTCTCTTTACGCTAAAGTTTGACTCTTTTTCTTATCTCTAGATTTTAAAACAGTAAAAAACTTTGTCGTAAAATTTGCCCTGAAGGCATATAAAGTTTGAGTAGAAAGAGTGGTCGTAGAAACTTTTGAATGGGCATATTGCATTGGAAATCAAATGTTCTAGTGCCCTTTTCAAGATTCAGAGCAATCAGAGGGTGGATACCTTTCCTTTACACCTCGTATTTTCCCGAAGTGTATCTGATTAAAATTCTGAGATGACCATTTGTTGTCGTAGAAACTTCGAAGAGAGCTCAGTCGATTGAAAATTGAAAGGGGTAGTGCTCTTTTTAATAGTCAAAAGTTACTAGAGGGCATCAAACCCCCCTTCCACACCCATCGTCTCCTCAAACACAATAAATCAAAATTCTGAGATAGCCATTTTGCTGCCGGAAATTCTATCTTTGAGGATAACAACCCCCCTACAGCCCTCAGGGCAAGGGTTGTAAGTTATACCCTGGGGCCATATAAGGTATTTATTGACTTTGGAGGGGGATCATGCGATTGGTATTAAAAGGTTCTAGTGCCCTTTTTAAGATTCAGAGTGATCAGAGGGTGAATTACCTCCCTCTTCACGCCTCGTATTTTCTGGAAAGGCATCTGATATAAGTTTTGATATGGGAATTTTTTGTCTTAGAACCTTCAAAAAGAGCCTATTTGATTGGAAACTGAGATGGCTAGTTCCCTTTTTAATAGTTGAAAGCGATGCAGGGTAACTGACTCCCCTCCCACCCCCGCTATCCCAAAACCCATCTAATCCATATTTATATAGCCATCTTGTTCAACATGATTTAAATGTATTTTAGGATGACAATCCCCTCAGAGCCCTCATTTTAAGGGTTGTAGTTTATGCCCTGGGGGCCTATAAGGTATATATAGAAAGAGTAATCTTTGTAGGGGGACATTGAATTGGGAATCAGAAGTTCTAGTGCTCTTCTTAAGATTCAGAATGATCGGAGGGTGGATATCTTCATCCCCCACATCTCGTATTTTCCGAAACGAATCTGATTTGATTTTGATAATGCCGTTTGTTGTCGTAGAAACTTTGAAAACAGCTCATTTGATTGAAAATTAAAAGAGCCTGTTCCCCTTTTAATAGTCGAAAGTGATGGGAGGACAACTAACCCTCTTCCCAAGCCCACCGTTTTCCTAATCACTTCCAATAAAAATTTTGAGATAGCCATTTTTTTCAACGTAATTGAAGGTCTGAACAGTATGTCTTTGAGGATGACACCCCCCCCCCGAGTCTCATTGCAAGGGTCGTAAGTTATGGCCGGGGGCATATGAGGTATATAGAAAAGGTAATCGTATAAACTTCGAGGGGGGGGGAGCTCATTGGATTCTTAATCAGAAATTCTAGTGCTCTTTTTAAGACTCGGAGTGATCAGATGGCTGATGTCCCCCATCCCTGCCACCTCGTATTTTACCGAAATGCATCTGATAGAAATTTGATGTTGACATTTGTTGTTGTAGAAACTTCTAAAACAGCTCATTCAATTGGAAATTGATGGGCTACTGCCCTTTTTATTCCAACTTAAAATTTTTCAGATAGCCATTTTATTAAACGTAATTGAATGGACCAGATTTTATGTCTTTGAAGATGGTACCCCCCATCAGCCCTCAGGGCAAGATAAGCAAAGCCCTGGTGTCATATAAGGTATATATAGAAAGAGAGACCTTATGATCTACGGAGGGGGTCTTTCGATTGGTAATCAAAAGTTTTAGTGCCCTTTTTGAGATTCAGAGTGATTGTAGAGGGGATAGCCCCCACCCCTCCAAGCCTCGTATTTTCCCATGATGTATCTGATTGAAAATTTTAGATGGTCACATGTTGTCGCAGAAACTTCGAAAAAGGCTCATTTATTTAGAAGGCTCAAAGTAATTGAAGGGCAACAAGCCCCCCGCACACCCATCAAGTCTAAAAACACATCTAATCAAAAGTTTCAAATCGTCATTTTTTCAGTGTAGTTGAAAGGCCCGGAAACTATTTCTTTAACAAATCTCGTACCTTCTCAAGAAAAGACCCTTATTTACACTTTACCGAAAAAAATGGCCGCTGATTGTCAGTTTAGCACACATATACTAATATATATTCATTAAAGTTTAAATAATTTTCAACTTATTAAAGTTAAAAAGTTTAAAAAATTTAAACGTATTTTCTTTATTTAAATCATACAATAAATAACCGAGTCAAAACATAAATAACTCAAAATAAGCAAAAACTGACATGAGTAGGGCTGACAACCCCCGTGCCTTCTCCAGACCAGAGCACAATGTGCACTTTACTGAAAACAAAATATATTCAAAATATTTTCACTTTCTTTTTACTTGTTTGAAATGTACTAGATATATAAAGAGGGAAGTCCTCCCTCTTGAACTCCAATTACAGCACAAGTTTCTGGTGCATATTTAGAGAGTAACAACAGGTTAGAGGCATACATCACTTCTCTCAAGCCCATTTTCCAACCAAATCCGGTCATTACAGATATTAGAAATATCAAACCTCCACAATTACGTAGTTGACCCATTAAGTTTAAAACTGAATGTTGCCTAAAAGCAAACCAAAAGGCATTGTGTTAAGTGGTTGTCAATAAGACAACTCAGTAATATAT